>NC_057810.1:544612539-544686324 GCF_018294505.1 Triticum aestivum | reverse complement strand
GGAAGAAGAGCCCGACTCTGAGGCGACCGGCGAGGAGTCGGGGGAGTCCTTCCCTTAGCGCAAGTCCCGCGCCCTCCGCTCCATGCCGGATGACGACTAGGCCGGTGCCAGGCGAGGCAGGGAGGACTCGCCCTTGGTTCCGAGGAAGGACAGGACGGGGCTGGTTCCCCGAGGGTCTGCTCTGGTCCCGGGGCGGTCTGAGGCCAGCTCCAGCCCTCCCGACGCGCCTCCTCCTTCCGGACCTCCCAAGGCTGACCCTAGCAGTAGGCTTTCGTGCTTCAAGTTTGGCCGGAGGCTACTTGAGTCCGCGAACGACGACCAGTAAGCGCTTGATTCATGTTTTGCTTCCTGTTTCTGTCGCCAAGGCTTGACGTTTGCATCCTTTTGGCTAGGCCGGCGTCTGCAGCAAAAAGGTTGAAATGGGCCTCGACGGCCCTGCTTGGGGCGAGTTCGCCTGCCGGGCAGCGCCTTCATCTATGGGGAAATGAGGCAGCGAGTCTCGTGCCTCCCCTGCTCGGTCGTCCTCGCGAGGCCAGGTGGGCACCCTGGCATGGATCCAGCCCCCACGATCCAGGAGACTCCCGAGGCGGCCACGCTTGACCCCGTTGCTCAAAAGGCCCCGACGCTTGATGCTATGATCACGTTGCCGTCTTCTCCTCCTACTCCGCCAACTGCTGCTTCCCTCACTCCTTCCACCGTCCTGGACCGCACCTCTACTAAATTAAGCCGGCTGCAGGAAGATCTCCAGGGCGCCGACCCCCGCCTGGTGGCCGGGCGCCTGGAGCTAGCCTCTGGCTGGGTCCGCTCTGAAGCCTTCGTCCGGGCGGCGCTGAGCCAGACTGTGTCGGCCTTCTATGAGGAGAAACAAGCCGCCTCCAAGGCCAAGGCCGCTCGCGACGCTGCCTTGGGTGATGCTATGGATGTCGGGGCCGCTGCAAGGCGCTGGAGGACGAGCTGCAAGGCTTGCGTGATGAGCTCGCCAAGGAGGTCCGCAGCCGCCAGGAGAAGGAGAAGGAGATGAAGGCTCGGGAAGCTGTCGTCAGGGACCGGAACGCTGAGCTCAATGACCGTCGTGGCCGGTTGGAGACGCTGGAGTAGGCGCTAAAGGCGGAGAGGATCGAGTTGGACGGCAAGGCGAAGGTCCTGACTGAGGATCGAGTGGCCTTCGCGAAGCTAGAGGAGAAAGCTCGCACCACGCTGAAGACGCTTTATGATGGCAACTTAGAGAAGCCGTTGGCCGGCGCAAAGGACGGCCCAGCCGAGCTGCTTCCCTTCCTGGTCCGTGCGCTTGAAAATGTCACAGACGGCCTTGGTCCCACGGCCGAGGCCAAGGAGCGTGTCCTTTCTTCTGCGGCGCTGACACGTGTCCTCAATCACGTCTACCTTGGCGACCCCAACGTCGGCCTCGACAGCCTGCTGGAACCTGTGAGCGGCGAGCTTGTCGCTGCTGCTGCTGAGGCTGTGAAGGGGCGAGCTGAGGCTTTTTTGGCAAGGTTCCGTGCCTTCAGCACCAGGCCCGGGCGAGATGCTACCAGCTCCGCGGCTTCGGGAGGTGGAGCCCCCCAGCGCGACCCCACCACAAGCGACGGTGCCGCGGGAAAGTGATCCCTTCGCGGCTTCTGTCCTGTTTCAATTCCCGCAACATGCATCATGCCTTGTGGAGGCATTTAAACTTGTGTTTGGCGTTGTGAAAACAACCTATGGCCTATAATATTTTCTTTTGAACTCCCTAGAATTTGCATTTTCCCCTCCTATTTGCTTGTGTTCTACGTTGGCAGGGCCCGGCCTCGCACATACCTCAGCCGCCGTTAGCCCTGATCGGAAACCAGGACGGGACTAAGCAGTGAGGGGCTACGTGACCAGTTAGGCTCCTGAGTCGCGATGCTCAGGACTCCCCCTTGACGCGCGAACAACAAGTAGGGAAGGGAGGCATAGGAGTGGATTTGTCGTTCTATGTCGGCAGGGCCTGGCCCCACGCATACCTCAGCCGCCATTAGCCCCGACCGAAAACCAGGACGGGACTAAGGAGTGAGGGGCTATGTGACCAGTTAGGCTCCTGAGTCATGATGCTCAGGAGTCCCCCTTGACGCTCAAACGGTCTTCGTACCTTGGCTCTTCTCGGGGAGGGGCGCGCGATGAACCAGGCCCGAGGGACATGGAGGGTGGCGTGCGCCCGGGCGTGGCCCGGACGTAGCCCCCGTGTCCAGCCCCCTCGCGTGGCGCTCCCGAGGGGAGGCATTACGATAGGGCCGGACACTGAGCTCTGGGCTCCCCGAGGTTGATGTGGCCGTGGGCCGCCCTCAGTTGTTTATCACCAGCGCGGAGCATAGCGCTTCCGTATGTGTACGGGCATAGCCGCTCCTCGGCAGTTTCGTGAGCCAGCGCAGAGCATGGTGCTTCCACTAGTACGTGGGAGGGGCCCCCCCTCCGGGAGGAGCCCCCGGGGCGTGTACAACCCCGCCCTGACACGTGGCTGGCACGATAGGGCTTGACGAGGTTTATCTGGGCACCCGTGAGCCAGTGCGGGAGTCACGGGGCCCTACTTCAAGGCGGGTTGCGCCTGGCTCTGGGCCTTTGTTTGTAGTATGCTCCGACAAGATTGGTTAGATGCCAACGCTCTACGTCCTTAGGTACCGGCCCTCGAGCGAGCTCAGCCCTCGCTGGTATGCCAAGTCGCGATGCCGTGGCCAAGGCCAGGAGGTGAGGGCTGGAGAGCCAGTAAGAGCCCATGAGTCGCGATGCTCATGTGCCCCCCTTTTAACGTGCAAGCGATTAGCATGAAGAAGAAAAAAGGAGTGCCGTGGGAAGCATCAGGTAATGATCATAGCGGGTTAAATATGCGAGGCATATGACCTAGATAGATGCGGGAAAGATACATGCCATCGGGTCAGGCCCGAGCGGCTTGGGGATAGTGCAGCCCGAGGGGCGCCCCCAACAAGGTAACCTAAAGACATGAGCAAAAGAGATACATGCCACAAGGACGGACCCACGCGGCCTGGGAATGATGCAGCCCTGGGGGCTTTCCCTGCTAATAATGGAACTTTGAAAGATGTCACCTGATACCATTGGAGATGAAGGAATGCTGAAGTAGCGGACGACGCACGGTGAGGAAGCCGATCCTCACGAGCTCCCGGGACCAGGAGCCTCGGGAGGCTCTAGGGGCGCAGGTGGCTCCTCAAGGACCATCTCCATCTCTGCCAGGACCGCGTTATGCCCGACCTCTTGAGCCTCCAGAATGCTCCTCAGCAGGCGCTGATGAGCAGCGGCCGTGTTCGGCAGGCCGAGAGGCATGCGAACGTAGCTGTGAGGTGGACCCTCGCAATGTCCCACGCGCGAGGGCTAGAGGCGCTCCAGAGACGCAGCTCGGTCGAGCCCTGGCACGTCGATGCAGACGTGCAGCCCAGCATCCTCGCCTGGATGGGGGGCTACGGCGGGTAAGTGGATCCTGACGCAACGCCTCTAGAGGTGCCTGTCTCTTGATGGTTCGGGCCAGGTGATGTCTTCTTCTTCTTAGGGATTGCCTCGGGAAGGCTCCCGCTCCTGTGATCTGGGTCTTCGATTGCCGCGGCCTGGAAGGCACGCTCGAAAGAACACACTGCATCCTTCTCCTCACACGGGACTGTGATGACTCCACCGCTTCCTGGCATCTTGAGGACATTGTAGCCATGGTGAGTCACTGCCATGAACTTGGCCAAGGCCGGATACCCGAGGATGGCGTTGTACGGCATGCGAATGTGAGCGACATCGAAGTCAATGAGCTCAGTATGGTAGTTCTTGCACTGTCCAAAGGTGACAGGGAGGCGGACCTGCCCTATCGGAGTGGTAGAACCATCAGTGACTCCTGAGAAAGGCTTGGTCGGCTGAAGCTGATCATATGACACTTGGAGATTGTTGAATGTCTCGACAGACAGGACGTTGAGTCCTGCTCCACATTCGATGAGGGTCCTAGTGACTTGCACATTGCTGATGACTGGGAACAAAGCATTGGGAGAACTCCAGCCGTTGCTGCGCACTTGAGCTGATCCGCTGAACTGAACGTGATGGCACACGTGGACCACCTGAGAGGGCGCGAGGCCTCGAGCTTCGGGAGGACGACATTCACCTCGCGAGCAAACTGCTTGAAGATGCACTGTGAGGCCGGGGCTTGAGCTCCGCCCAGGATGCAAGTGATTGCACCCGACTCCTGGAAGCCCCCAGCCCCCTCGTCCTGATGCTCGTCTCCATTCCTCCTTGGTGCTGGTGGCAGAGGAGGGAGGCTTGCGTTGCCTTGCGGGCGATCCTCACGAGGCTGATCCCTCCAACCTCCCTCGCGAGGTTGGTCCTGCCAGCGGTCCTCGCGAGGTCGGTCACGCCACCCTTGGCGAGGGCCACGGTCTTCCCATCGTCCTCCGCCTCTTCCTCCTCCTCGGCCATAGCCCCGATCGTTGCGCTCGGGGCGTCTGCCGATACGTCCATCTTGCACAGCCCTGAGCTCTTGCCATTTGTTGGTGTTGTGGGTGTGGAGGTCGTGGTGCACGTAGTACCGGCTGCCCCTGGATGACTCTGGTTGATCCCTGCCTTGCTTGGTGTCTGGCTTAGCTGTGAGCACAGCTGATCCTTTGCGCTTCACGCCTTGACCTTGGGCTTCTTCTCTTTCGGATCAGCAGCTGGAAGCTTGAGGAGGGAGAGGCGCCTTTCCTCAGCCCTGGCGCACTTTGTCACCAAGTTGAACAGCTCCAGAGATGTGCACAGGTCTTCATGGATTGCTAGCTCCTCTTTCATCTTGATGTCACGCATGCCATCGGAGAAGGCTGAGATGATGGCTTCCTCAGTCACCCTGGGGATCTTGAGGCAGGCGTTGTTGAAGCGCTGGATGTACTTTTGCAGGGTCTCTCCTAGCTGTTGCTTGATGCGGCGCAAGTCACTCATGGCCGGGGGCCGGTTGCGAGTGCCTTGGAAGTTGGCGATGAAGCGAGTGCGCATCTCATCCCAAGAGGAGATCGTGCTGGGAGGCCGGTTTAGGAGCCAGGTGCGGGCGCCATCCTTGAGCGCCATGGAAAACCAGTTCGCCATGACCTTTTTGTCCCCGTTGGCCGCCTCGATGCCTAGCTCGTAGAGCTGGTGGAACTCCGCGGGGTCGGTAGTGCCGTCGTAGCGAGGAGGCAGATCTGGCTTGAACTTGCTCGGCCAGGCTACGCTACGCAGCTCGGCGGTGAAGGCGCGACAGCCTGCAGTGGCCATAGGGGGCCTTTGGTGACGAAGGGCTTGATCTTGGAGGTCTCCGCGCGCTGCCACCAGGAGCAGCGCGGGGTCTTGGCACGCTGGAGCAGGAGCGCGGTCATGACGTGCTGGCGCAAGGAGCACAGGAGCACCTTCTTGAGGGCGAGGGACCTCTTGGCAGCTCTTTTCTTGCTGCGCGGGCGCTGGATGTGGTGGTTCTCGTCAAGGGGCCGCGCGCCTTGGGGCCAGGGCGCCTTCTTGAGGAGGAGGCGGCGGAGGTGCCTCCGGAGCCGCGTTGCCCGCGCACGGCGGAGGGCGATGCAGCGAGAGGGACGGTGCAGGGGAGCCCCCTGCGGCGCTAATGATCTCGGTGATGCGAGCGAGCCACTTGTCGTAGAGTTCGTCGACGGGGCGGTAGTGCAGGAGCTCACGTACCAGGAGCAACGCGGCGTGCACGTCCGCGGTAGTGTGACGAGCGTGCGACGATGAGCCTGCTAGAGTCAGCGACGGGGTGGCAGTGCGGCCTTCCCGCTGCACCGAGGGATGCAGCAACGACGCCTGCTGCTCGTTCCCCACCGGGCCGGTCGCGGCATGGGCGGCAGGCGACGGGGAACGATGGGGAGGAGCACCGACGGGGGCCATCTGGGCGACATGGGCCGCGAGAGCAGCCCTATGCTCGGCACGGGCTCGGCGAGCGTCAGATATGGGTGCGACGGACGATGAAACACAAGACGGCGGAAGACAGGATTCCAGTGCACCCCTACCTAGCACGCCAAATGTCGGATTTCGGGTTCCGGCGGACCCTTGAGGTTTGAACTTTGGGGTGCATGCGAAGATCTCTCCTCTACCAACTCACGTCTCGAAGCCTCGCAAGGAATCTAGGCTAGAAAGATGAACACACAGGGGACACGAGGTTTATACTGGTTCAGGCCACCATTGTGGTGTAATACCCTACTCCAGTGTGTGGTGTGGTGGATTGCCTCAGGGGCTGATGATGAACAATACAAAGTAAGAACAACCTCGTGAGGGATGTTCCTGTGGTGGTGTTGCCCCTTTGGAAGGGTTGGTTTTCCAATCCCCTCCTACTATGGTGGCTGGTCGTATATATAGAGAGAGGCCCTGGCCCTCTTCCCAAATATTGAGCGGGAAGGGCGCCAACAATTGTCCATTCTGAAGGGGAACATCTAGTACACTTATCCTGACTAAAGTTGGTCTTCGACTGCCAAAGACTCTGACGATGATGCCGTCTTGGGCTCCACGGTGACAACAAATCCTGCCGTTCTGGTGGTCTTGGTCTTGTTGCACTGAGACAGTAGCCTTTGCCTGATGCCTTGGCCTGTGCTTGCTCCCTTTGCACCAAAGGGGAAACAAGGACACTGCGCAGGCCGGCGCCTGCCTGGCGCCCGCCTGGCCTCGATCGTCATGGCTTGCATCACGGGCACCTCGCGAGGTACCCCTGCCTTGATCTCCCTGCCTCCTCGCGAGCCTGCCTGATGAGGCTGCTCCTGAGGAAGCTTCCTGTCATCCGCCCCGCAAGGCTTGGCCCCTCGCGAGGGTCTTGAGCTTGAGCTGACAAAGGTGGGCCGCACTGGGCCACCGCTTGAGCCATGCCGCAGGCCGCAGGCATGCAAGTCTGGGGACCCCCGTTCCCAGAACGCCGACAATAGCAACATGATCAGTGTGAATAGTAACTTCAGAATCAACAATATAAGGTCTAAACTTATCACATGCAAACACAACTGCTAAGAATTCTTTTTCAGTAGTAGCATAATTTCTTTGGGCATTATCAAGAGTCTTACTATCACATTGGATAACATTCAATTTCTTATCCACTCTTTGCCATAGGACAACATCTACAGCATAATCACTAGCATCACACATACTTTCAAAAGGTTAATTTCAATCAAGTGGCTGAACAATAGGTGCAGTGATCAATGCTTTCTTAAGTATTTCAAATGCTTCTACACAATCATCATCAAAGATAAAAGGAATATCTTTTTGCAATAAATTAGTCAGAGGCCTAGAGATCTTAGAAAAGTCCTTAATGAACCTCCTATAAAAACCGGCATGACCATGGAAACTTCTTATACCTTTTATGTCCTTGGGACATGGCATCTTTTCAATAGCATCAACTTTAGATTTATCAACTTCAATACCTCTCTCGGAGATCTTATGCCCCAAGACAATGCCTTCATTAACCATAAAGTGACACTTTTCCCAATTCTGACGAGATTGGTGTCTTCGCATCTCTGCAAAACTCGATCAAGGTTGCTCAAACAATCATCAAAAGAGGATCCATAAACGGAGAAGTCATCCATGAATACCTCACAAATATTTTCAAAAAAATCGGAGAATATAGCCATCATGCATCTTTGAAAGGTAGCAGGTGCATTACATAAACCAAAAGGCATACGTCTATAAGCAAAAGCACCAAAAGGGAAAGTAAAAGTAGTTTTTTATTGATCCCCCGCTGACACAGGTATTTGAGAGAAACCAGAATAACCATCTAGAAAGCAGAAATATGTGTGTTTGGATAGTCTTTCTAGCATTTGATCAATAAAAGGTAAAGGGTAATGATCTTTCTTAGTAGCTTTATTTAATTTACGAAAATCAATTACCATCCTATAACCTGTAATAATTCTTTGCGGGATAAATTCATCTTTATCATTAGGAATGGAAGTAATACCTCCCTTTTTAGGAACACAATGGACATGACTTACCCATTCACTATTAGCAACGGGATAAATTATACCTGCCTCAAGGAACTTTAGTATCTCCTTTCTTACCACTTCTTTCATCTTAGGATTCAATCGTCGTTGAGGATCTCTGACTGGTTTGGCACCTTCCTCCAAATTAATTTGGTGTTGGCATAAGGTTGAACTAATGCCCTTAAGATCATCCAGAGTGTATCCAATAGCAGCGCGGTGCTTCTTCAGAGTTTTCAGTAATCTTTCTTCTTCTTGCTCTGAAAGGTTAGCGCTAATAATAACATGATATATTTTATTTTCATCAAGATAAGCATACTTAAGATTATCAGGTAATGGTTTGAGTTCAAACATGGCATCGCCCTTGGGTGGAGGGGGATCCCCAAGATTTTCAACGGGAAGGTTATGTTTCAACAAAGGTTCCTGTTTAAGGAACACTTCATCTATTTCCCTTCTTTCCTTCATAAACATATCATTTTCATGGTCTAGCAAATATTGTTCTAACGGATCAGTAGGAGGCACGACAATAGAAGCAAGACCAATAATCTCATCCTTACTAGGTGATTCTCTATCACGGGGTTGTCTACGAAATTTAGCAAAATTAAACTCATGTTTCATATCCCCCAAGCCAATTTCAACAATATCCTTTTCACAGTCGATCTTAGCTTTAACAGTATTCAAGAAGGGTCTACCAAAAATAATGGGACAAAAGTCATCTTGTGGGAAACCAAGAACAAGAAAATCAGCAGGATATTTAACTTTCCCACGCAAGACTTCAACATCTCTAACAATCCCAAATGGCTTAATGGTATCCCTATTAGCAAGCTTAATAGTAACATCAATGTCTTCTAATTCAACGGGTGCAATTTGGTGCATAATTTCTTTATATAAATAATAGGGTATTGCACTAGCACTAGCACCCATATCACATAAGCCATGATAACAATGATCTCCTATTTTAACAGAAATAGCAGGCATGCCTACGACAGATCTATGTATCTTAGTATCTGGTCTAGAAATATTAGCAGTATCACCACAGAAATAAATAACATGCCCATCTAAATCATCATCCAGGAGATCTTTAACCATAGAAATACTAGGTTCAACTTTGATTTGCTCAGGAGGTGTATAAGTCCTAGTATTACTCTTACGAACAACAGTTGAAGTTTTAGCATGATCCTTTATCCTAACAGGGAAATGAGGTTTCTCAACATAAGTAGTAGGAACAATAGGATCAGAACAGGTGATAGTCTTTTCTTCAACTGTAATAGATGCAACTACTTTCACTTCAACGGGAGGATTATATTTAAATCATTTCTCCTTCGGGAGATCAACGTGAGTAGCAAAAGATTCACAGAAATAAGCTACTATCTCAGAGTCAAGTCCATATTTAGCGCTAAATCCACGAAAAGCATCGACATCCATAAAAGATTTAACACAATCGAACTTAGGTGTCATACCTGACTCCATACCATCATCAGAACCCCAATCTTCAGAGTTGCGTTTAATTCTTTCCAATAAGTCCCATTTGAAATCAATAGTCTTCAGCATATAAGAACCAGCACAGGAAGTATCAAGCAGGTTGCGATCATTGAGAGAAAGCCGAGCATAAATTTTTTGAATAATCATTTCCTGGGAGAGCTCATGATTAGGGCATGAATATAACATTGACTTAAGCCTCCCCCAAGCTTGAGCGATGCTTTCTCCTTCGCGAGGCCAGAAATTATATATGTAATTGCGATCACGATGAACAAGATGCATAGGATAGAACTTCTGGTGAAATTCCAACTTCAATCGTTTATAATTCCAAGATCTCGTATCATCACATAGCCTATACCATGTCAATGCATCTCCCTTCAAAGATAAAGGGAAGACCTTCCTTTTGACAACATCATTGGGAATACCTCCAAGCTTAAATAATCCACAAACTTCATCCACAAAGATAAGGTGTAAATCGGGATGCAATGTTCCATCTCCTGTAAATGGATTAGCTAGTAGTTTCTCTATCATACCCTAAGGAATCTCAAAGTAAATATTTACAAAAATTTCAGTAGGTTGAGGAGCAACTCTTTTCTCTTCTGGTCGGGGTGAAGATACCCCGAAGAAGCCCCTCAAAGGATTAGTTTCCATAGTGACAAGTAACAGAAAATTTCAGCACACTATATAAATGTTTCCTTACCAAGTTCCACCCACCAAAAGCATTACACTCCCCGGCAACGGCGCCAGAAAAGAGTCTTGAGGACCCACAAGTGTAGGGGATCTATCGTAGTCCTTTCGATAAGTAAGAGTGTCGAGCCCAACAAGGAGCAGAAGGAAATGATAAGCGGTTTTCAGTAAGGTTTTCTCTACAAGCACTGAAATTGTAGGTAATAGATAGTTTTACGATAAGATAAATTGTAACAAGTAACAAGCAATGAAAGTAAATAAAGTGCAGCAAGGTGGCCCAATCCTTTATGTAGCAAAGGATAAGCCTGGACAATTTCTTATAATGAGAAAGGAGCTCCCGAGGACACATGGGAATTATTGTCAAGCTAGCTTTCATCACGTTCATATGATTCGCGTTCGGTACTTCGATAATTTGATATGTGGGTGGAACGGTGCTTGGGTACCGCCCTTACTTGGACAAGCATCCCACGTATGATTAACCCCTATTACAAGCATCCGCAGCTACAAAAGAAGTATTAAGGTAAACCTAACCACAACATTAGACATATGGATCCAAATCAGCCCCTAACGAAGCAACACATAAACTAGGGTTTAAGCTTCTGTCACTCTAGCAACCCATCATCTACTTATTACTTCCCAATGCCTTCCTCTAGGCCCAAATAATGGTGAAGTGTCATGTAGTCGATGTTCACATAACACCACTAGAGGAAACGACAACATACATCTTATCAAAATATCGAACGAATACCAAATTCACATGACTACTAATAGCAAGACTTCACCCATGTCCTCAGGAACAAATGGAACTACTCACGAAGCATATTCATGTTCATAATCAGAGGAGTAATAATATGCATAAAGGATCTGAACATATGATCTTCCACCAAGTAAACCAATTAGCATCAACTAAAAGGAGTAATCAACACTACTAGCAACCCACAGGTACCAATTTTTGGTTTGGATACAAGATTGGATACAAGATATGAACTAGGGTTTTGAGAGGAGATGGTGCTGGTGAAGATGTTGATGGAGATTGACCCCCTCCCGGTGAGAGGATCGTTGGTGATTATGATGGTGATGATTTCCCCCTCCCGAAGGGAAGTGCCCCGACAAAATAGCTTTGCCAAAGCTCTACATTGGTTCCGCCAAGGTTCCGCCTCATGGCGGCGGATTTTCGTCCCATAAGCTTGCCCACGATTTTTTCCAGGGTAAAAGCCCTCATATAGCAGAAGATGGACATCGGGGGGCCACCAGGGGGCCCAGGAGACAGGGGGCGCGCCTAGTAGGGGTGGGCGCGCCCCCACCCTCCTGGCTAGGGTGTGGGCCCCCTGATGTATTTCTTTCGCTCAATAATTCTTATTAAATCCAAAAACATGTTTCGTGGAGTTTTAGGACTTTTGGAGCAGTGCAGAATAAGTTTTCAATGTTTGATCCTTTTCCAGCTAGAATTCCAGCTGCCGGCATTCCCCCTCTTCATGGTAAACCTTGTAAAATAAGGGAGGGTAGCCATAATTATTGAGATATAATGTGTAATAACAGCCCATAATGCAATAAATATTGATCTAAAAGTATGATGCAAAATGGACGTATCAGGGGGCACCCCATAGACACACAAGTTGATCATTGATCTCTTAGCCGTTTGTGGTGCCCCCTCCAGCATAATCCACCTCGGTCATATCGTTGTAGTGCTTAGGCGAAGCCCTGTGCTGGTAGCTTCATCATCACCGTCATCACGCTGTCGTGCTGACAAAGCTCTCCCTCGACACTCTGTTGGATCGTGAGTTCATGGGACATCACCGAGCTGAACGTGTGTAGATCGCGAAGGTGCCGTACTTTCGGTACTAGGATCAGTCGGATCGTGAAGACGTACGACGACATCAACCGCGTTGTCATAACGCTTCCGATTACGGTCTACGATGTTACATGGACAACACTCTCCCGCTCGTTGCTATGCATCACCATGATCTTGCGTGTGCCTAGGATTTTTTTTGAAATTACTGTGTTTCCCAACAGTGGCATCCGAGCTAGGTTTATGCGTAGATGTTATATGCACGAGTAGAACACAAAGAGTTGTGGGCGATAATAGTCATACTGCCACTACAAAAAATACACTTCCATGATGATACGTGTTTGTCACAGTAGGTCGCGGTTTTTGTCATGCATGTACATCCACGACAATTATATGACAGAATCAAGATAGTCATACATGTGCTATCGTAGAAGTGTTCCATCACATTACCAAAATTATCATCACGGAAGTGTCCACTTCCATGACGATAAATCGCGCGTCACAGAAGTGCTTTCGTCAAGGGTGACCGACACATGGCATCCACCGTAACGGAACGCCGTTAAGCTATCGGGTCCGGTTTTGGATCCGATAACCCGCTAACAGCCTCGACCAATGGGATTTTCCATGTGTAAAATCAACATTGGCTGGAGGAAACACGTGTCGGCTCACCGTTGGGACAGATGTCATCCACTCACTAGAACGAAGGTGCCTATGATACGTCAACACGTGGCATGGCCCAACCGAGGCCCATTCCTGTGAAAAGGTCATCCCGTTTGACTTGGTCAAAAGGTGGCGGGCTGGCCCAAGGAAAGCCTGTTAATGGCCTATTCGCATATAGCCCATTTACAGCCCGCTAACCCAGGGCCCGTTACGACCTATCCGAATTAGGACAAGTAGCGTCATCTGGGCCGTCCAATATGACCCCAGCCCATTTTAAGTTCCGGCCCATGTGTGGCCCATGACGTCTTTTGGCCCATATGAGGCCCTTTGTAACTCTTGGCCCATTAATGGCCCGTGGTTAAACTGGACCGTAATGAACACTGTATCACTTTATACCCATTAATGGCCCATTAATCCATTAGGCCGTTTGCATCCCATGTTATCTTTCAGCCTTCTTAGGGCCCATTTATTCTTGAGCTCATTTCCAGCATTCGGTTACTTACGACCCGTTACTGCCATTTTCTGCTTGTGGGCCAAATTCAGCCCGTGGTTACAGTCGGTCCATTTGTGTCCATTAATACGTTGGACTGTTTTCATAGTGTCATCAAATACTGCCTATTAATGACGGCCCGTTATGGCCGGCCCATGAACGGATGATTCCAACTCTAGCCTGTTTACGACCATAATGCGGTCTGTTATTGGCCCATGTTTGGCCAATCGATCATACGACCCGTATAAGGCCCATGGATGATACGACCCGTAGAAGGCCCATTGTTTCTATGGCCCGTAGAAGGCCCATTGTTTCTACGGCCCGTAGAAGGCCCATTGTTTCTACGGCCCGTAGGAGGCCCAGTGTCACTACAGTAAATATGCCCATGGTTATTGTGGCCTAGTTTTAAAAAATAGGTTATTGCCGCCACTAGCAAACCGCGAAAAAAGATTTGCACTGACTACAAGCAAACAAATAAACAAGACAATAAGGAAATAAATAAGCAGCAAACTTACGCTAGCTATCACGACTATTACACATATTACATTCTCTGAGCATCAAAGTTCGCCAGCAACGCAAATAAACGCACCGACAATAGAATATACAAAACTAAGAGCACTTCAGAAGGCACTAGGCCTAGCCAGGTCGCCCCCCCCCCCCAAACAGGCGAACAAGCTGATTAGACCTCAGTTGTGTCAACGATAGATGCATCACCCGTAGCTGTATGGCATGATGGTGTGCAAGGCAGTCCTTTGACATCTTCATTACATCTTTGACTTCAAGTCGGAGCTGAGCTGAAGCAAGCCTTTCCGCTTTAAGTTGAGACTGAAGAAGTCGAACTGATTGAGGCAGCGACTTCACAGAGGTTGTCTCACACCTGCTGGTGAGTAGCTTCAACTCACTGTCTTCATCAAGACAGGACCTTGGGTTGATCTCGCTGTCCTCAAGATGGTTTGGCTCACTATCTTCCCTAAAGTTCTGCCTGACATAAGAGATACGACTCTGAAAGAGAAATAAGGAGACACGTAACATGTTTCACAATTATATAAGCAAATAAATGGATCTGTTTTGCATAAGGAACATGTTTTTACAACTACAATTTGAAACTGGTAGTTGTTGCAAACATCCAATCAGATGTAAACAGCAAAACAACCATCAATGGGGGAAATGATGCCTATCCAAATCTATACTAGAACAAAGTTTGAAGGCTTGAGAAGAATGAACTTACATTACATGTTAGCACGGGCTGGACAAAGCCCTTCTCCATGTTGATGGAAGGATTATCCAATAAATTCCCCAAAGAAAATTCTTTATAAGCGTTGCCATTATTCTACATTTTGCAAAGAGTAAATATAGATCAAATAATATTGGAAGAAACAAAGGATAATGAAGCTCAGGTGTAGACTGGTGATACATAATCAAATAGCAATTAATTAAGTACATCGTTACAAGGCAAAAGTGAGAGAGGTACTGAGAAGAGCAATGCACAGCCCAATATTGTTGTGAGATTGTATGATCCTTTGAGCAAGGAGATTCATATATGAAATTAGTTTTCATACAAGAGAGAAGGTAAGGCAGATGCAGAAATTTAGGAGCTCAAATTTTGAATTGATATCATTAACAGTAACTAAAGCCGGGCTCTCAACAGTTCTAATTGGGGTTTGGCCACTGGAGTAGGGGTAAAGTGTGGTGCAGTTGGGCATGTGTTTTGTGTGGCTGCTGATCTATCTGATTTAACAGGTATCACTACCCTTTCCAAATACCTAGTTTGTACTCCTTGAGGATCTGCACTCGCCCTCTTCCTTTTGGACATCTATTACGAAAGAACAACATTTGATTGAAAAAACATAGTGTGACGACACACGGAATAAGTACAGAAAATGGATAGGTATGGCATATACTCATATATGATGCTTAAACTAAGAAGATGGTGTAACAAAGTAGAAGTAATGCAAGAGTTCAGATGCAAAATATGTGCGACCAATACAACCTTGCCAAGTTAGAGCAAGCACCTTGATGGGTGAATAAGATAGGCCATCCTCTACCATGCCAAGTTTGTTAGCCAGTGGATTGTTCCGCAATATTCCTCTCGTGCGCCCATTCTCATATTCATTTTGATAATGTTGAATATCTGACATGCATGAAAACATAAAAACAAGTGAGATTATCTTTATAATGCAGAAGTGATTCTAATCCAATACTGCCTCCCTGTAAACCCCTTTGTGCTATCTCAGCAATTCTTTTAAGAGATGGCATGCATGCTATAATTTGGTGTGTGCATTAATATAATGTGGCCTACTACTCGAAATATGAGAGCTCCAGAAGTGATGACACTTCGCAGATGACAGCTTCAACATATAGTAAAGAAGAACAAGTCGACCTAACCTGACAGATTCAAAATATACTAAGGGAGAACAACTCGACCTGACCAGTCGACCACAAGAGAAGAGTATCATCTTAAAGAAGAGCAGAAGAGCAAGCAGATTGAAGATATTACAAGTCTTTCAATACAATGTCGGTTGGCCACCCATGATGAACCAGAGCGCACAGAGAAAAACTATTCTTTCTGGTCTCTCTATATGTGGCTCATATGCATTTCGAAACTAAAGTAGGAACATTTAGCTGACCAACTAAACATCTCTCAGTTTTACTAATATCAGCATAATATCAGATATGAATTTGTACAACTAAGCTTGTTTGGTGGAGCAGTGCTATTATGACACGAACCATGTAGGCTGATCATGGTCATCATAAAATGGGGAAACCATAAGCATGATGAGTACAGTGTTGACTGTGGCAGTGGGATGGCAGATCTGAAGCTGCAAACCACGCAAAGGGTAGTTAGCAACCGATGTTTGCTTTGAAATAACAACTAAGATTTCGTATGGACAAGAAAGTACAATCAACAAGGGACAAAGAAATGCAATTCTACTATCTCTCTATATGTCGCGACATGCATTTGGAAACTCAAGTGGGACCTTTAGCTAACCAATTAAATGTGTCTGTTAACTAATATCAGTATCATATCACAATCCTATTTGAACAACTATGCTTTCAAATTTTGAGTGTTGTGTTGTTTAGCTTGAAGGGTGGAATAATGCTAGTACGACAGAAAGCACCTACGCAGATCATAGTAGAGTAGATAAAAGCGGAAACCCTAAGCATCAAGAGAAAAACCAGGAAAGTGGAACTAGCTGGACCAGTGGGTGGCACACATGCTTTTCGAAATGAATATAGGAACATTAGGTGACCAATTAAATGTTCTCTATTTTAGTGATATGAGCATCATATCAGATTCGTCTTTCAACACGTAAGCTTTGTGTTGAGGTCTTGAGGAGCAGTGCTAGCATGACACGAAGCACCTACGATGATTGTAGTGAATATAAAGGGGGGAAACCATAAGCTTTACGAGTATAGTGCCCGTGCCATGGCGGATCTGAAGGTGCAAACCGGACAAAGCTACTCCGTAACCAATGTTTGCTTTCAACTAGCCACTATGATTTGGTACAGACAAGAAAAGTACAGTAAACAAATTACGATCTATTTTCCGGGTGAGATCAATAACTTAAGCACATATGGAAGAGTACCACCTCTCTTGCGACACCGTGTAGGCCTCTGCTGATACATTGAGGGTGCTGCGGGTGCGATGGCTGTCGGCAGCGGGGAAGAAGACTTTAGATGGCAGACGGCCGGGTCGGGGGATAACTCCTATTGTTGTGGACAAGGCGGTCATAGGCGCAACAACGACAAGGTGGACGACAGCGCCGATGAACCGATAGGATGTGATGAAAGGATCCTGGTCCAGTGCCATGGATGAGTGACGTCCATCTCTTGCAGTGGATGACGGGGTAGGGGTAGCGGCTCCGACAAGGTGGAGAACAGGGTGGCGGACGGGGGAGGATGGCCGCAGTGGGGAGGTTGTCGTGGCGCCGACAGTGTATGAATGGGGAAATGGAGGGGAGGGGGATCTCAAACTTTGGGACGCGCTTCTCTGAAATGTGGGAAAGTTATGAACTTATCCCCCGTTTAAAATATCGGACATTGTGTTGGTTGGGGATAGGATGGTAATCTCGCATCTCCCAAATATTTGCCGGTAACTATTTCGGGCGAGGAGAGGGTGTTTTGCCGCCCACGGTGTATGAACGGGGCTGACAGGTAGGGTAGTTGTGTCACGTCTGAGCGAAGTTACACATCTGCCCCTATTTAAAATATTAGCCTACATCAATTTCGGACAAGGAGAGTTTGTTTTGCCGCCCACCGTGTATGAATAGGGAAATGAAGGAAGAGACACATGTCTTTCGGACGAGCTTGAATCAAATGTGTTTTCCGCCCATGTTTGGCACCCACCGTGTCTGAATGGGCTCAGAGGCCGTCGTGTCACGTCTGATTGAAGTTACTAGTCTACCCCTATCGACAGTAGTGTAAATCCGGTCGATAAGGATGTCAAGTGTCAGGGGTAGACAGTAATTTCCATCTAGCAAACACTTGCTTCGGGCAGCCCACAAATTATAGTGGGAGTTTAGCTGCTTTGTTCAAAAATTGGGAGAATTAGCATTTAAGTTTTCCCTGGGCCCTGGCAAACTAAATTCAAATCCAATTTGTATTCGATTACGAATATCCACAGATAATTCTATGTTTTGCTATTTATTTCTTCAAAACCACAACAAAGATTTATTCCACCTTTATATATGATTATGATTTAGAAATGTCATGATTTTCAAATTTAGTAGGTTGGATACACTTTGAGTGAAACAGTTATTTCATCCAATACAATATGCTCACACGAAAATAGTTCACCTTATGTCAATCATACAACTATTGAGGATTACATCGCCTAAAAAATTCAGATCATTACAACACATGGATAACATAGGGGGTCTTGCAATATAATCCATTCAGAGATATGACACAACATGCAAATGCAATAATCTAATGACAATTTCAACTAGTATCTAAAGAAGAACCGGGATTACCCTGGGCTTCAGATAGCAGAAACAACAGGACCTCCTCCGTGTTCAAATGCAACATTCTTACTTCCTCCAATTCTTGGGTTGATTGCATAATGCGTGCCGCTAATTCCAGAATTTCCAGCCTCAAGATAAAGATTACCTCATTCCTGGAAGCCACACCATCTCCTTCTGCCTCTAGTAGAGCCTCAAGCACTATAATATCTGTGCTCAGACTACTCTCCAGCGGTGTTGCCTCTAAACTGCTACCATCTGGTAACATGGATGGCGCACTGCTTCCACAAATAGATTCTGGGGTTGTACATTGTGTCCTAGTGTGAATGGCATCCTGAAAGGTTTTCGCCGGATGATACGTCTTCGTCGTATCTACTTTTCCAAACACTTTTGCCCTTGTTTTGGACTCTAACTTGCATGATTTGAATGGAACTAACCCAGACTGACGCTGTTTTCAGCAGAACTGCCATGGTGTTATTTTTGTGCAGAAATAAAAGTTCTCAGAATGACCTGAAAATCCATGAAGCAACTTTTCAGAATTAATAAAAAATACTGGTGGAAGAATCAGTGTCAGGGGGCCCACACCCTCTCCACGAGGGTGGGGGGCACGCCCCCTCCTCTAGGGCACGTCCCCTGCCTCGTGGGCCCCCTGGACATCCACCAACCTCAACTCCAACTCCATATATCGCATGTTATGAGACGGAGCTTCCACCAAGCCCTAATCTCTCTCGGGAGGGTTGATCTGGAGTCCGTTCGAGGCTCCGGAGAGGGGGATTCGTCGCGGTCGTCATCATCAACCATCCTCCATCACCAATTTCATGATGCTCACCGCCGTGCGTGAGTAATTCCATCGTAGGATTGCTAGACGGTGATGGGTTGGATGAGATTTACCATGTAATCAAGTTAGTTTAGTTAGGGTTTGATCCCTAGTATCCACTATGTTCTGAAATTGATGTTGCTATGACTTTGCTATGCTTAATGCTTGTCACTAGGGCCCGAGTGCCATGATTTCAGATTTGAACCTATAATGTTTTCATGAATATATGTGAGTTCTTGATCCTATCTTGCAAGTCTATAGTCACCTATTATGTGTTATGATCCGACAACCTCGAAGTGACAATAATCGCGATACTTCTCGGTGATGACCGTAGTTTGAGGAGTTCATGTATTCACTATGTGTTAATGATTTGGTCCGGTACTCTATTAAAAGGAGGCCTTAATATCCCTTAGTTTCCATTAGGACCCCGCTGCCACGGGAGGGTAGGACAAAAGATGTCATGCAAGTTCTTTTCCATAAGCACTTATGACTATATTCGGAATACATGCCTACGTTACGTTGATGAATTGGAGCTAGTTCTGTGTCACCCTATGTTATAACTATTACATGAGGAATCACATCTCACATAATTATCCATCACTGATCCAATGCCTACGAGTTTTTCACATATTGTGCTTTTCTTATGTACTTTACCGTTTCTACTGTTACAATTACTACAAAACTACTACTGTTACTTTTGCTATTGTTACCGTTATTATCATACTACTTTGCTACTAAATACTTTGCTGCAGAATACTAAGTTATCCAGGTGTGGTTGAATTGACAACTCAACTGCTAATACTTGAGAATATTCTTTGGCTCCCCTTGTGTCGAATCAATAAATTTGGGTTGAATACTCTACCCTCGAAAATTGTTGCGATCCCCTATACTTGTGGGTTATCAAGACTATTTTCTGGCGCAATTGCCGGGGAGCATAGCTCTATTCTTTGAGTCACTTGGGATTTATATCTGCTGGTCACTATGAAGAACTTGAAAGACGAAAGAACTAAGATTTATCCCTCAACTACGAGGGGAGGTAAGGAACTGCCATCTAGCTCTGCACTAGATTCTCCTTCTGTTATCAGTAAGCTTGCGACACCTAAACCTGCTTCTGCTATTAATTCTGATATGTCACATGTTATTGATGATGCCACTTCTACTATGCATGATACTTATGATGAAACTACTTCTATGCTTGATACTACCGTGCCATTAGGTGAATTTCTTGATGAACAACTTGCTAGGGCTAGAGAGAATGAAATTATTGAAGATAGTGATGATAAAGGTTATCCCCCTAAATATGAATTACCCGTTGTTCCTTAGGGTTATGTTATGGATGAAGAAACTGCTAGATATTTTCTTGCTTGCAATGAAAGATCTGATCTTAAGAAGTTATTAGCTAAACTGAAACAGAAAACTCTGAATGCTAGAATGAAATATGACCCTTCTTTTGCTACTGCACCTATCTTTGTTACTGATAAGGATTATGAATTCTCTGTCGATCCTAAGACAATTACTTTGGTTAAATTTGATCCATTTTATGGCTATGAATCTAAAACCGTTGTGGCACATCTTACTAAATTGAATGATATAGCCACCCTGTTCACTAATGATGAGAAATCACACTACTATTATATCCTTAAGATATTTCCATTCTCATTAAAGGGTGATGCTAAAACTTGGTTTAATTCTCTTGATCCTGGTTGTGTGCGTAGTCCCCAGGATATGATTTATTACTTCTCTGCTAAATATTTCCCTGCTCGTAAGGAACAAGCTGCCTTGAGGGAAATATATAATTTTGTGCAAATTGAAGAAGAGAGTCTCCCACAAGCTTGGGGGAGGCTTCTCCGATTACTTAATGCTTTGCATGATCATCCTCTTAAGAAAAATGAAATACTTGATATCTTTTATAATGGACTAACCAATGCTTCCAAGGACCACTTGGATAGTTGTGCTGGTTGTGTTTTCAGGGAAAGAACTATTGATCAAGCTGAATTGCTACTGAATAAAATGTTGACTAATGAAACTAATTGGACACTTGCTGAACCAACTCCTAAACCAACTCCGAAGAAAAGGGGAGTTCTATTTATCAGTCCTGAAGATATGCAAGAGACAAAGAAATCTATGAAAGAAAAAGGTATTAAAGCTGAAGATGTTAAGAATTTACCTCCCGTTGAAGAAATACATGGTGTTAATATACCACCTATTGAAGAAACACATGGTCTTGATAACCCGTCACAGGTAGTAAAGGTAAATTCTCTCTATAGATATGATAAAGTTGAGATCCCGTCTACTAAATTTGCTAGCCAATGCTTGGATGAATTTGATGACTTTATGGCTAGACAAGAAAATTTCAATGCTTATGTTGGTAGAGAATTAAAGAGTAATTCTTACATGACCGGATGCTTGAGTGATTATATGGCTAGAGTTAAAGGTGAACTTAAACTCATTAGTAAATATGCTTCTATGGTTACCACTCAAGCAGAACAAGTACTTAAAGCTCAAAGTGATTTGCTCGATGAATTAAATAATAAACATGATTTTGCTGTTAGAGTGGCTACTAGAATGGGTAAAATGACTCAGGAATCTTTGTATCCTGAAGGCCACCCTAAGAGAATTGAGAAAGATTCTTAGAGAAATAATGTAGATGCATGTAATCCTTCTAAAAAGAAGAAAAAGAAAAATGATAGGACTTTGCATGCTTCTAGTGAACCTGTTGTAGACACACCTGAGAATCCCAATGATATTTCTATTTCTGATGCTGAAACACAATCTGGTGATGAACATGAACCTAGTGATAATGTGAATGATAATGTTCATGTTGATGCTCAACCTAGCAATAATAATGATGTAGAGATTGAACCTGTTGTTGATCTTGATAACCCACAATCAAAGAATCAACGTTATGATAAGAGAGACTTTGTTGCTAGGAAGCACGGTAAAGAAAGAGAACCATGGGTTCAGAAACCCATGCCTTTTCCCCCTAAGCCATCCAAGAAAAAGGATGATGAGGATTTTGAGCGCTTTGCTGAAATGATTAGACCTATCTTCTTACGCATGCGCTTAACTGATATGCTTAAAGTAAGTCCTTGTGCTAAATACATGAAAGATATCATTACAAATAAAAGAAAGATACCGGAAGATAAAATTTCCACCATGCTTGCTAATTACACTTTTAAAGGTGGAATACCTAAGAAACTTGGAGATCCAGGAGTACCAACTATACCATGCTCCATTAAAAGAAACTATGTTAAAACTGCTTTATGTGATCTTGGATCCGGTGTTAGTGTTATGCCCCTATCTTTATATCGTAGACTTGAATTGAATAAGTTGACACCTACTTTAATATCTTTGTAAATGGCTGATAAATCAACTACTGTACCTGTCGGTATTTGTGAGGATGTGCCTGTTGTAGTTGCAAACATTACTATCATAACGGACTTTGTTATTCTTGATATTCCCGTGGATGATAGTATGTCGATTATCCTTGGTAGACCCTTTCTGAATACTGCAGGGGCTGGTATTGATTGCAACAAAGGCAATGTCACTTTTCATGTTAATGGTAATGAGCATACGGTACACTTTTTGAGGAAACAACCTCAAGTTCATAGCATCAATTCTATTGGAAAAATTCCAACTATCATTATTGGAGGTTTTAAATTTCCTCTTCCTACTGTCAAGAAGAAATATGATATTCTTATTATTGGGGATGTGCATATCCCCGTTGAGGTAACCTAGTGTTATTCGAAATTTCTCCGGTTCCATGTTATTCGGAATGAGTTTGTTAACAAGACTTGATCAACCTTGTTAGTGGACTCCTTTTGATTAGCATGAGATGGATGAAATTAGAAGGCACAACCTTCTGTACCTGTCGGTGCAAGGACGACACCTATGGGATCACGAGAATCCCTACTACGGTTGCGAGGCACGGGGTTGTGAGAAGGGCGGATCAAACAGGAAGCACACAGGTTCTTTATCCAGGTTCGGGCCGCGAGGATGCGTAAAACCCTACTCCTGCTTTGATGATTTGTTTATCTGTGTTCTTGAGCTAGTGATGGGGCGTGAAGAGCTCCAAAAAGCCGAATCCCTCTCCTGGTCGCCCTGGGCCTCCTTTTATAGGGAAAGGGGCCGCCACAATGGCACATAGGAGGTGGAAAGGGCACAGTGATACGAGATTATCCCTCGCATTACGTGACAAGGCGCATTTAATGCGTCGTGCTTAGGTGTACCTACTTTATCGGGGGCGGGGGAGAGCCCAGTCTTGTCCATCGCTGATCGTGTCGACACGCGCCCTGGCCAGCAGTGCCTGTGGTGCCATGTAGGCAGGCAAGTAGCCGAGGTGGTGCAACGGTGGGCCTCCACGAAGATCTGCTTGCCGCCACCCAGGTGCTTGCCCAACTAGTTGGGTCAGTAGCCGCATGCGAACGGCGGTGGAGGTTTGGAATTGGCGTGGGCCTGACGGTGGCCCTACGGGTGCCTTTAGCAAGGGCCTCACCGTAGCCCGGCAAGGGTCTTGCCATGGCGCCTGCTATCATCCCCGGCAAGGCTCCTGCCGGGGGTCTTGTGGTCCTCCTTGGCTGGGATCCCGCCAGGGGTCGTCATCTTCTATAGTGTGAAATTGATCTTGAATGTCTTCACAAAGATCTGCATGCTACCACGGGGATGTCTCCCGAATCCTTGCCCCATGGGGGCAGTGGACTCAAGGGTGATTCACTCCGTAGGTGTGGGGCGAGCTGCCATGGCAAGGGCCTTGCCGGGTTTGCTAAAACCGCCCCCCGGCAAGGATCTTGTCGGGGGAGTTCGCTTCGTCCCCTTTGCTGTTTGTGGTCTGGGTCTTGGCGTTGTTCTGCTCTTTCTGAGCTTCGGTCTTACCTTGGCTTACCTCCCTTGCCTTGCTTGGCGTGGTGGCATCCGTGGCTCGAACTGCCCGTGCACAGTTATAGGGGTACGAAAAGTGTACCCCTCTTTTTGTACACCGATAGGAGCCCCCGGGCCTGGTCCACACGTGAGCGTAATCGCATCGTTGGGCTAGGCCCAAAAACGGTGCGCGGGCAGGCGGGGTAGTTTTTACCATGGTAAGTTCCTTCACGCGCCGCGCTTCCCACACCTCCCGCGCATGGCTCGGCGTGGGGAGGCATGTGTGACGTGGGCGGCATGCATGGGGCTGAGCTCTGCGCGCATGCGTCACGTCGCAGTTAATGTGAAAGGAGGCGGTCCGCATCTTCCCCAATAAGAAGGAATAACCGTGGGCGCGCTGCTCACTTTCTCCTCTTCCCTCGTACCTTTTCCGATCTCAGAGCCGCTGTTTCCTCCCTTCCTTCCCTCCTAAGCTTTCGCCGCCGCCCGCCGTTGCTGTTTCGCCACCCCTCTTCCTCAATCCTCTAGATTTCTTGGCCGCCATGGCGCCCAAATCCGCCAAGGGCAAGGGGGTAGCCAAGAGCTCTGGGACCGTGGAGCCGCCAGAGAGTGCGCTGTCGGGGCACCGGACGAAGTCCGCCTTCTTTCTCCCCTCATCGATTGGTGTTCATGAGCTCCGGGCCTCCTTCAAGCCCTTATGGGGAGTGAAGACGGGGGGAGATAGTTCGGGGCATCCGGCGACGCGCGTCGTTCCTGCCGCTTGTGCCGATCCTGCTCCAAATCGGTATCCCTTTTTTGTTGATTACTTTTCCTGCGGGCTATGCCCCCCTTTTTCTGATTTCTTCTGCGACATTATGCACACCTTCGGTTTTCATCTCTTGGACTTTACTCCGAATTTGGTGGCCTGCCTGGCCCTCTTTGCGCATCTTTGCGAGGGTTTTGCCGGAGTGCGGCCCAACACGGCGCTCTTCCGCCATTATTTCTCCCCTAGAATCCAGCCCGGAGGCGTCATCTCTGGATGCGTCGCCTAGATCCCAAGATCCAAAGGGGCGTACCCAGAGGGAGCCATGAAGGAGAGGTGGGATGAATGGCGTAGCCGCTGGTGCTGGATTGAAGATGAAGACCCGCCGAAATTCTGCAAGGTCCGTCGAGTGCCACCGGTTCGCGGCAGCGATTGGGGTGATGTTGATGCCGCCGACGAGAGGCTGACTGTCGCCACCACCAGGATCCTTCGGCTGACCCGGACTGGGCTCACTCTGGAGATGATCGAGGCGGACTTCATTCGCCACCGGATTGCCCCGTTGCATAATAAGGGGAGGCCGACCTGGCTTTTTACAAACCCGACCGATATTATGCGGCTCCGCCCTGGCCTCGATCATAATTTCACGGTGATGGCGCATGCCCACTTCTGTCAGCGGCTCTTCCAGCTTGGCGTGGGTTGCGACGACGAGGTCGAACGGACCGGCAAGGCCGCAAGAGCTGCCACGAAGGTCGGCAAGGCCGTGAGGGGGTCGTTCTTCCAGTTGCCGGCGGGGGTGGTCCCGTTGTGCAATAACTCACGTCGGTCTGAAATCATTGCTATGATGCCGGACTGCAATGCACACAGCCCTGTCCCGAGCTGGAAGGAGCCGACGGACGCAGACGTGCAGCAATTCTTCGATTCCTTGTCCGAGGTATACGTCGATGCCGACGCCGAGCAGCGGCT
Source organism: Triticum aestivum (assembly GCF_018294505.1). Taxonomy (NCBI): domain Eukaryota; kingdom Viridiplantae; phylum Streptophyta; class Magnoliopsida; order Poales; family Poaceae; genus Triticum; species Triticum aestivum. The sequence continues at coordinate 544,660,975 of NC_057810.1, read as the reverse complement.
TGTCATGGATACCACCCAGGCAGAGCTGGACTACATCGCCATCAGGGCGAGGGAGGCACAACTTGCCATGGAGGCTGGCAGCACCGGGGGCGTGGAAGACAAGGCCGCGATGGCTACGGAGGAGGAGCAGCTCACACTGTGGGCGGTGGCCACCGGGGGGGTCAGCAGCGCCGATGCTGGAGCTCCGCTTGTCGAGGATGCGGCCGACGAGTCGTCGTCGGAGGAGGACGTGGCGGTGGGCTCGACGCCGACTAGGGGAAGAGGGCGAGTCCTGCGGCGAGCTGGCTCTGGCGAGCCGGTTCGGCCCGGCAGGACTGTGCAGTCTCAATTGACCCTGGAGGGGTCCGGGCGCCACACGAGGGCCACGGCAGCGAAGGGGCTGACAAAGGCTGCTGAGAAGAAAAAGGCGACGGCCCCTTCCTCATCTGGGTGCACACGAACCCCGCCACCTTCTTCGCCTCCTCCGGCAGGCGTCGACTCGGATGATGACGTGGAGCTCCCTTTTGACCTCGGGCCTCTCAGCCTGGAGAGGAAAAGGAAACTGGCGGACGAGGAGGAGACGGAGGACGAGTAAGTACTCCGTTCCTTACTGTCATTTCCACCTCCCTGTACCGAATCGCTTGTCTTGATCCATTTCTGCTTTTACAGGGAGACAGAGACATTGTCCCAGAGGGTGAAGAGGGCGAGGACCCTGGCGAGCAGTCAGCCCTTGGCTGGGGCGTCGGGGACACCGCTAGTGGTGCTGAGCAGCCCGGACAGCAGCCCCCGACGCAGCCCCCAGCGTAAGTCCATCATTCTCTTCTTATTCGACATGTGGTAGGTGCTCGATGCCATGACACTGATCTTGCCGGGTTTGCAGGAGGGGAGCGGCAGGAGGAGGAGCCGCAGAGGGCTACTCCCAACACACCACCCCCGTCAACTACGCCGCCGCGGGGGGCGTCCCCGGCAAGGGCACCAGATGCGGAGCCCACACCCATGGAGGAGGAGGCGAACTTGGGCGCTGGTGATCCTGTCAGTGCGCCAGATGCTGGCGGGGAGGGGACCTCTGCTCCACAGTCTGGCACCGGTGAGTCGTCCGTGCTTCATATCTATTTTCCCTTTATCCTTTTCTTGGCTTCATCGCCCCCATTGCTGCCCAGGCCCTCCCTCCTCAGATTTGGAGGATGCGGACACTGTTGTTGGGGGAGCTGCTGAGGAAGCCACAGCGGGGGCCAGTAGGATTGCCACCGAGGAGGCCACCACCGACGAGGCCGCCAAGGGTGCCGCCAAGGACGCCGCTGCAGGAGCTGTCGATGCATCTGGCAGGGCCCCTGCCGAGGACGCCAGTAGTGGGCCTGCCGGCGAGGCCGGCAAGGCCTCTGCTGAGGAGGCGGTGGCGGGTGATCAGCCTCCCTCTTCCTCAACCTTGGGCCCCGGCAAATATCTGAAGGTGGGCAACGTTCTTTTCGTCCATCTCCGGGGGCGTCAAGCCGAGCGCCCGCCAAGGGAGAGGCTTTGGACGGCGAAGTGCTTGCCGCCACCGGGCTTGAGGTGGTTGATGAGCCGAGCATTGGCGGTGATGGTTCTGCAGAAAAGCAGCTTTTCCGCGCCATGGGGGCCGACCTCCGGAAGCTCCAAGCGCTCTATCGTGCCTGCCTGGACAAGGTCAAGTCCAGGATGGCGACGGTGGACAACGCGGAGGTGGACTTCAAGGCGTGCGTCGCTGAGACGCAGACCTGGTTCTACCGGACTTGTGAAGAGCAGAGGGCCTTTCAGGAGGAATTGGCCAAGCGGGATGTGGAGCTTACCATGAAAATGGCCGACATTGAGAAGGCCCAGGAGAAGGCGGCGAACCTAGCTGCCGCAGCCGAAGCCGCTCGAAACCAGCATCAAGCCGCCCTGGATTCCCAAGAGGAGGACCTCTCCGCGCATGAGGCGAAGCTTATCGCAACGCTCCGCGGCAAGGACGAGGAGCTCGAGGCCCTTGTCGTGCGTCGGACCTGCGAACTGGAGCAGAGGCACAAGGAGGCACTCGATGCCCAAGCTCTGGCCCACGCCGGCAAGGTGAAGGAGCTGGAAGCAGGGCGGGATGAAATAAGGAGCAGGCCCTCAGGCTGTCCGGCGAGAAGGACACGCTCAACCGCGCCTTGGTCGAGGCGCATGGAGCGGTCATCAGTAGGACTGGGGAGCTCTCCGACGCGCGGAACTCCGTCAGAGACCTCAAGCTGAAGCTGGAGGGCCCGAGAAGATGCTGTCCGAGAGCAGGGCTCGGGAGGAGACCCTGACCAGGAGCCTCGAGGAGGAGAAGCAGCTGCGGGCAAACGAGGCTGCCTCCCACCAGGAATATGTGGTGGGCGAGAACAGGTGGATCAGCCATCTGGAGGTCGTCGCCAACAGGGTCACCTTGCAATTGGCCACCATGGGGATGCCAAATGTGAGGTACGCCCCCGAGCGCGGCGGGACCGTCAACACCAAGCTGACCCAGTTCTTCGTGGGTGTCCTTGGAGCCTTGGGATATCTTCATTCCAACAGAACGGCCACGCTGGCCGAGGAGGCCCGGCGACTTTGCCGGAGGGTCGTGACCAAGGTCCTCACCAAGGTGGCACACTGGAATCCCAACCTCGACTTCGCGGCCTCGATGAAGAGCTTGCCGGATGGTGTTGACCTCACGGTGCTCAAGGAGCACATCAAGCCCATCACCGACGGCATCGACGAAATCAAGAGGGTGGAAGGCCAGCGCCGGGATTAAGCATCCCGTTCCTCTTCACCGCTGCGGGTTCCCGATCAAGACAGGTTTTATCTTTAGTTAGAACCGCAGCTATGACGTGATGTAATATAACTTTAAAATTCTCCTAACTTTCATGCATGTTATTCCCCCGTTCAATTCTTCTTTGTATGTGCATCCCTCGTCGATCGGGTAGGCTTGCTGGCGCGGAAGCCCTTAGCAGCGTTTTGGGGATGGATCCCCAAGGCCTACCGGGTGCACGTACTGCCGGACGAGCCACCATTCCGTTCCAAACGCGGCCGCTCGGACTGTCGAGCTTGACTCGAATCAGAACCGAGGGCGTTGTTGGTCGTGAAAGGTTACTCTACCACCCCCGACGCAACCATTTGAGCTGTCGAGCGGGCTCGAAACAGGACAAGGGCATTGCCGATCATGGGAGAGCCCCCTGGCGTACAGGTTTCCCATACAAAGACGTGACATCTCCGGGGGAAAATAACATCAAATAAGAAGGGTTGTACGAACAAGGGTTCAGTGCAACTTATCTTCCATCTGCCATCGCTCGAGCGTAGATATTCTGGCCTCCTTTCTCCTCCCAGGGTCACGAAGGCGAAGGAGCGCCGGGCTAACTGCTAGAGCCGATTCTCACAACTGCGCCCCCTACCTGGTGCGCCAAAGATGTCGGTGCGAGGACAGCACCTATGGGATCACGAGAATCCCTACTACGGTTGCGAGGCGTGGGGTTGTGAGAAAGGCGGATCAACCAGGAAGCACACGGGTTCTTTACCCAGGTTCGGGCCGCGAGGATGCGTAAAACTCTACTCCTACTTTGGTGATTTGTTTATCTGTGTTCTTGATCTAGTGATGGGGCGTGAAGAGCTCCAAAAAGCCGAATCCCTCTCCTGGTCGCCCTGGGCCTCATTTGTTGGGAAAGGGGCCGCCACAGTGGCACACAGGAGGTGGAAAGGGCACAGTGATACGAGTTTATCCCTCACATTATGTGACAAGGCACATTTAATGCGTCGTGCTTAGGTGTCCCTACTTTATCAAGGGCGGGGGAGAGCCCAGTCTTGTCCGTCACCGATCGCGTCGACACGCGCCCTGGCCAGCGGTGCCTGTGGTGCCATGTAGGCAGGCAGGTAGCTGAGGTGGTGCAGCGGTGGGCCTCCACGAAGATCTACTTGCCGCCACGCAGGTGCTTGCCCAACTGGTTGGGTCAGGATCCGCATGCGAATGACGGTGGACGTTTGGAATTGGCGTGGGCCTGACGGTGGCCCTACGGGTGCCTTTAGCAAGGGCCTCGCCGTAGCCTCGGCAAGAGTCTTGCCGGGGCTCCGGCAAGGGTCTTGCCGTGACGCCTGCTATCATCCCCGGCAAGGCTCCTGCCGGGGGTCTTGTGGTCCTCCTTGGCTGGGATCCCGCCAGGGGTCGTCATCTTCTATAGTGTGAATTTGATCTTGAATGTCTTCACAAAGATCTGCATGCCACCACGGGGATGTCTTCCGAATCCTTGCCCCATGGGGGCAGTGGACTCAAGGGTGATTCGCTCCGTAGGTGTGGGGCGAGCTGCCACGGCAAGGGCCTTGCCGGGTTTGCTAAAACCGCCCCCCGCCAAGGATCTTGCCGGGGGAGTCCGCTTCGTCCCCTTTGCTCTTTGTGGTCTGGGTCTTGGCGTCGTTCTGCTCTTTCCGAGCTTCAGTCTTACCTTGGCTTACCTCCCTTGCCTTGCTTGGCGTGGTGGCGTCCGTGGCTCGAACTGCCCGTGCACAGTTATAGGGGTACGAAAAGTGTACCCCTCTTTTTGTACACCGACAGTACCCTCCTTTTACTTTCTGTTATTTAGATTAAATAAAGTAAAATTAGTATTTTTCTGTCTGTTTTCTGAATTATCCATGCAATAAAAATACCCAAAAATAAAAGTTCTCCAAATGCCCTGCAATTTTAATATGATTTTTTCTGGAATATTTGAGAATATTTGGCACTGAGAACACAGCAAGGGGAGCTGGCACCTGGCCACGAGGGTCCAAGGCACGCCCCCCTGCCTTGTAGGCCCATGGTGGCCCCCTCCGCTTATTCCTGCACCCACACACTTCTTCTTCCTCCCAAAAAATCACTATCTAGCTCAAGCATGAGTTCTAGCTTATCTTGCTGCCATTTTCGATCTCCTTGCTCAAAGCTCCATTCACAAAACTGCTTTGGGGATTGTTCTTTGTTATGTGACTCCTACAACGGTCCAATTAGTTTTTGTTCTAGTGCTTTATTCATTGCAAATTTTTGCTGCCTAGGTGACCCTGTTCTTGAGCTTGCATGTCAAATTTATATGGTCCCAAGTAATTCTAATGCATGATATAGGCTCTAGGCACTTGCGGGAGTAGTTGCTATTAATTTTGTTGAGTTTGATTCACTTTTATTTTGAGTTACTAAATTTTTTAGAAATTTTTAGAAAAAGAAGAAGAGATTTTTCTTGAGGGGCTCTTCTAGCCAAGGCTCTAAGGATAAACAAACTAAGGAGAATGAAAAGACCAAGTATAATCTCCCCCGTATGGCGGAAGTACAGCCGTGTGAATGGCCTTGTGATGATTTCTCGAGAGCAGCCGGGATTTATGATGATTTTTATTCGTTGGTTGATAATGCGGGCCTCACTGACTTCCTCCACGACCAGATCGAGCAATATCTCTTACTCACTAATACTTTCGTGCAAAATTTCTACTTTTATCCTAAGAAATCACCTCCTTTAGTAAAGTTTCATTTGTATGATGTGGCTAGGGAGATGTCACTATATGAATTTTGCATGGTTTGCACGATACCTTTCGGGGGCAGCTTAGAGGAACCACATCATAAAGATGTGGATGGATTTATTAATACTATTACTGTAGGGGAAACAAGGAAGGTTTCCGATGCAAGAATTACTAGCATACATTTTCCTGTTTTACGCTACTTTGCAATATTTGCTAGTTGATGCTTTATTGGTCGCGGAAACTGTGGAAACCTTAGTGTTCCGGATATTATTATTTTGTTCCATGCTTTATTTCGTGATAACTCTGTTAGTATGGGCACTATTATTGCTAAATGATTAAGTCTGAACCGTACAAAGGGCCCCATCTTTGGAGGTATCTATGCTTCACGCCTTGTTAAAACTTCAAGATACATATTAGGCATTATGAGAAAGAGGAAAACTTGATGCCCCTACCTTTCTAGATTATAAGAGCATGGTAGCACATGAGTTTATTGTTAAAAATGATGATAATATCCTTTTATATAATTTGAGATTTCATAAGAAGCATAGTGAGACTATTATCTTGCATGCACCCTCTTTGTTTGGTTTAACTGTAGGTACACACCGTTCACTCGTGCAAGTGAAAGGCAATAATGACGATATATGATGGACTGGCTGAGACGAGAGAAGCTGGTATGAACTCGACCCCTCTTGTTTTTGTAAATATTATTAGTTCATCGTTCCTGATTCAGCCTATTATGAATAAACATGTTTGCAATGGCAATTAGAGATTATAGTTGCTTATGCCATGCTTAATTAGCTAGGAGCTTATAATGTTTTACCTTGCGTGCCAACATGCTATTAAAATGGTTGTGATGTGGTATGATAGGGTGGTATCCTCCTTTGAATGATTCGAGTGACTTGACTTGGCACATGTTCACGCATGTAGTTGAAACAAAATCAACATAGCCTTCATGATATTTATGTTCATGGTGGATTATATCCTACTCATGCTTGCACTTGGTGTTGATTAATTTTAATGCATGTGCATGACTGTTCTCGCTCTCTCAGTTGGTCGTTTCCCAGTCTCTTGCTAACCTTCACCTGTACTAAGCGGGAATACTGCTTGTGCATCCAAACTCCATAAACCCCAAAGTTATTCCATTTGAGTCCACCATACCTTCCTATATGCGGTATTTACCTGTCGTTCCAAGTAAATTTGTATGTGACAAACTTCAAACCTTCAAATGAAATTCTATTTTGTATGCTCAAACAGATCATGTATCAACTAGGGTTGTCTGTATCTTCCATGCTAGGCGGGTTATTCTCAAGAGGAGTGGACTCCGCTCCTCATTCACGAGAAAATGGCTGGTCACCGGGATGCCCAGTCCCATGCTTAAATCAAATCAAAATAATTGCAAACAAAACTACCCCAGACTGTTGTTAGTTGGAGGCACCCGTTGTTTCGGGCAAGCCATGGATTGATGCTTGTTGGTGGTGGGGGAGTATAAAATTTATCATTCTATATGGGAACCGCCTATAATGTGTGTAGCATGGAAGATATCGAGATCTCTTAGTTGTTATGTTGACAGCGAAAGTATACCGCTCAAAATGTTATTCATCTCTATTTCAAAGTCGAGCTCTGGCACCTCTACAAATCCCTGCTTCCCTCTGCGAAGGGCCTATCTATTTACTTTTATGTTGAGTCATCACCCTCTTATTAAAAATCACCTGCTGGAGGGCACCGCTGCCATTTGCATGCATTACTATTAGTTTATATTGGGTATCACTATAACTAGATCTCTTTTACCATGAATTACAATGTTTAGTCAGTCCTTGATCTTTAAAGGTGCTCTGCATTTATGTTTTGCGGTCTCAGAAAGGGCTAGCAAGATACCATCTTGTTATATCATATTATGATTGTTTTGAGAAAGTGTTGTCATCCGAGTTTTATTATTATTGATCGATAGTTGATTATGCCATTGATATGAGTAAACATGAGACCTAAGTGTTATTATGAATATGGTTAGTTCATAATCTTTGCAGAAAACTTGAATGTTGGCTTTACATATTTGCAACAACAAGAGCAAACAGAGTTTGTAAAAGTTTTTCTTTATCACTTTCACTTTATCAATTGAATTGCTTGAGGACAAGCAAAGGTTTAAGCTTGGGGGAGTTGATACGTCTCCGTCGTATCTACTTTTCCAAACACTTTTGACCTTGTTTTGGACTCTAACTTGCATGATTTGAATGAAACTAACCCGAACTGACGTTGTTTTCAGCAGAACTGCCATGGTGTTATTTTTGTGCAAAAATAAAAGTTCTCGGAATGACCTGAAAATCCACGGAGCAACTTTTCAGAATTAATAAAAAATACTGGCGAAAGAATCAGCATCAGGGGGCCTGCACCCTATCCATGAGGGTGGTGTCAGTGTCAAAACAGGCGGATCTCGGATAGGGGGTCCCGAACTGTGCATCTAAGGCTAATGGTAACAGGAGGCAGGGGACACGATGTTTACCCAGGTTTGGGCCCTCTCTATGGAGGTAATACCCTACTTCCTGCTTGATTGATCTTGATGATATGAGTATTAGAAGAGTTGATCTACCACGAGATCGTAGAGGCTAACCCTAGAAGCTAGCCTATGATTGTGATTGTTCTTGTCCTACGGACTAAACCCTTCGGTTTATATAGACACCGGAGGGGGCTAGGGTTACACAGAGTCGGTTACAGAGAAGGGAATCTACATATCTGAACTGCCAAGCTTGCCTTCCATGCAAAGGAGAGTCCCACCCGGACACGGGACAAAGTCTTCAATCTTGTATCTTCATAGTCCAACAGTCCGGCATAAGCATATAGTCCGGTTGTCCGAGGACCCCCTAATCCAGGACTTCCCTCAGTGTCCCCTGAACTAGGCTTCAATGACGATGAGTCCGGCGCACAGATTGTCTTCGGCATTGCAAGGCGGGTTCCTTCTCCGAATACTCCAAAGTAGATCTTGAACACAAGAATCGTGTCCAGTTCTGCAAAACAAATTCCACATACCACCTTAGAGAGTATAATATTCCATGAGTCTAATCTGCTGACAATTTTTACATACCATGACCTCACGCCGTGGCCCGGTTATTTATTCAAACCGTTTTTCCAACCTGCCACTACACGTCTTGCGAGGCGGTTTTATTGGCATGTCTTGTAGAAGCAGAGATCGTGTCCCCTTATCATGGGATTCTCATCAATACGGGCGTGGGTAACCCAAACGTTCCATTAGTATGACTCCTTTAATTAGGCAAGTTCCAAATGGACGCGCGGAGGACACTTGATATTTATCCCCTTTATAAGGAGGCCAAGACCTATCTCTTTCTTTCCACGCTTGATCCTTCCCTTCCCCCACCTCGAGTTCCAACACCCAAGGCTCAGACTAAGCACTTCAGACCTCCAACCATGTCCAGATCCAGCCATCAAGGCTGGTGGATGGCCTCTTCTGCCACAGAGGAGGACATCATGAAGCTTAGGGAGGCTAGGTACTTGACCGCCGAGATCCTTCACAGGCTTCCTGCTCAAGGGTAGGTTATCCCCACTCCCAAACCCAGCGAGAGTGTTGTATTCATGTCCCACTTCCTCTGAGGGCTAGGCTTCGGTCTTCATCCCTTTGTTAGAGGGCTCATGTTCTACTACGGGCTAGATTTTCATGACCAAGCTCCAGATTCTTTCCTTCACATCTCAATGTTCATCGTTGTGTGTGAGGCCTTCCTCCACATCCCCCCACACTTCGGATTATGGCTCAAGACCTTCAATGTGAAGCCAAATACGATCGATGGGCGACACGCCGAGTGGGGAGGCGCTTTAATAAGCAAAGGGGTCGATGTTTTATGGCCAGAGGGTTCCTTCCCGGAAGTTTCTGACCTATGGCAACGGGAGTGGTTTTATATCACAACACCCCGAGGTAGAAAGTGGGCGGCCGCCCCAGCCTTCCGCTCCACTCCTCCGCTGCAACTTGCATCATGGGTCAACAAGGGGCTGGACTAGGGATCGGTTGATGACGTGCGGACATTGCAAAGCCACATTCAGGATCTTATCAAGAAGGACATCAGTCTTGTCAAAGTAATCCAAATAATGCTAGCTCGTCGGGTCCTGCCATGCCAACGTCGACCTCTCCATATGTGGGAGTTCAACTCGGAAGGACCACGAACTGTTCAACACTTCTTCGGCATGACGCTCGAAGGGATGTATCAATCATTCTTCAGATCACGAATAAAGTGTCCGGACACAATAGAGGATGCATGCCTCGATTGCAACCATCCAGATACTAAGGTAAGTAAATCCACAACCGAACGTGCTGTCACTATATTTGTCACAACATTAACCTGAAAAACCATCCATGGCCAGGGCTAGATAAGAAAGGCGGAGAGGATCAGGTGTTCGGCCCCTATTCCCGAAGATTCGGCGGATCCTGTATTAACCAGGATGCTGGCTCGTGCACCTTATCAAGTGCCATCAGGGAAGGACAAGGAGAGGAATGTGGAAGCCAAAAGCGGACTTCACGCTGGAGGTACTTTACGCGACGTAACTAGGGAAATTGGTACTCCCGTGTCGGAGGATGAGCGGGGAGGAGAATATAGTATCCCCTCCTCCCCCGGGAAGAAAAGGGCTGCCTCCGAAGACATTGAAGCGGAGGTCTCCAAACGAGGGAAGAAACCGGTATCAGGGGGCCCTGACCCAGAGGGCAGCATTGCCGCACAACTCCCATACGGGGGCCAGCCGTTAACCGGGACGTAAGTAAACAAAGGCGCTTTCTAATCATAACCTGTTCTTTTCCTAAGAATAATGACCGAGACGTATGTTTTGTAGTTCGGCCTATAGCCTCCCTCAACAATCTTCGTCCTTGGGGGATCTTCTTCCAGAGATGATGGAGAGTGCAACGCCTCCTCCTACTTCTCCGCCTCATAAGGCAGACGACCCTGAGGTGTCGTCCCGGAGGATCTCTCCCGATCCGCAAAGACCAGAAGGTAACTCTTCAGTCGCCCGAGGTCCGGGCTGTTCGGCTCCTATAGAGACCAACAGAAAAAGCCCCGGACTGTCCGATACGCAGCCGGACACATTGACGGGTCTTCTGCGGTAAGCGCCTATCTCAGAGGCACATCGTACCTTAATGGGTACGGTGGTTGAGAGTATTTCATCCGCAAAAAAGCGAGTTGAATGAAGCTTTTACGAGCCTGCTAGGAGGCTTTGAGGTACGCAATGTGATATTTTTTGATTGTACCGTAAGCGCAAGGCACACTGTGTAGAGATAGTAGCCCCTGAGACTCTGGTTGCCATCCGAACGAGGCGATCAGAGGATCAAAATAGAAGTAATCTCAGGTAATGATGTGGCCAATTTTGTACACAGGCGGCTGCAGCCCCGACAGCTGCCCGGGCTGCCGAATTTGCCGAACTGAAGCGGAAACTTGATGTGGCGGATGAAGACATCACGCTTGTGAACAAGCGGCTTGACGAGGCACAGAGTATGTATATTTAGGTGGTAAGCGAATATTAATGAGAGCATGATGCTAGGATTTATAATATGCTTTGACTGCAAATGGTGTTGCTGCCGTGGAAACCCTTCGGGCAGAACTTGCCCGGGCCAAGGAGCAAGCCAGGAGAAGTAATGCGGCTGCTGAGAAGGCAGCTGATGAATTAAAAGCCGAACAGGCTGCTCGTTGCCACAGTGAGGATAGGATGGCCAACATGGCTCTTGAGCTACAAAATGTCGGTAGCCGGTATGAGCTTCTTGAAAGGGAAAACCAAGCAAAAACGGCTGACCTAGAAAAGGCCTTACAGAGAGCGAAGGAAACTCGCTCTGAGATCAGAGCGGCTCGGGAGGAGCTCCGGCAAGCCGGTGAGATCGTGGCTGGGAAGCCCTTTTTACTAGGAACTAAATTCGGCGATCCGCATTATGCCCCTCTCGATTAATTGTGGAGTTCTCCCGACGCATACTTGGATTTGTCAAAGAGTGCTGTCGATGCGACACAATATTTCCGAGATCAAGAAGATCATGAAGCAGAAAGATTGTTCTGGTCGTAGTTCAGTACTCCAAGGCGTACGCTGCTGTTGAATGAGCAAATGGCCGAATGGGCTGAGCTCCATAGGTTATTCGGACTTGCCATGAACGCCGTCGTGGATCATCTGTGGCCGAAGGAACCAAGTCCGGATAGTTATTTTGGGTTGGTGCAACGATTTATTCATGCTCTGCCGCATATTGACACTGTCAAGTGGTCGACGTGCATATAAGGTGTACGGATGGCCCTTGCCCGTGTTAACACATACTGGGCTAGGATGGAGGCCATCGACATTGCAACCAGGGGTCCACCCGGGGGCCAGGACTCGCCTGAGCACTATTTTTAAGAAGTCTTAGAAGGTGCCCGTTTAATAGAGGGGCAGTGCTCAAAGAATACCATGTTCGAATGAAATGTATCTTGATTGTAAGAACAATGCTTTTGATAATAAAGGCTATATTTATACCTTTGCCCGTGAAGTATTGTAGTGCCTCCTGTGCGGCCGTTTATGTATATATGTATATAACCTGAAAGTTTGCAGTCATCGGCTTCGGTCCCCTCGCGTATAATGTGGGGTTGTTCATAAAAGCACGTAATCACACTTGATCCAACGTCTTGGTCCATTAAGGAGGTGATAGCACGGGGAATGCGGCAATCAGACTATATAGCTTTAACACTTTCACTTAGCCATAGGAGTTTGATGGTGGGACTACGATATAGCCCTTGGTATGTCCGTGTTTATCCAAATACGGTGCCTTTACATACGTGACCCGGAAACCGGTCCTTCGTTAATGCGGAGGAATCGTGAAGATTCTGCTGAGTCATCGAGTGGTTGACCAGTCTCTCGCTTTATCATGACAGTCAGTTTTCGGCTTTCTCTACTGAGGTGCTCATCCGGATGAACCAGGGCACAATCGCAGTAGTTCTCCCTGTGCCACCTTAGCCGGTAGAGCGGAACGTAAGGTAGCAAAACACGGGAGCCGGGCAAACCCAACTATTGACCAAAGACATGATTCAGAGCTGATGCATATAAGGCCAAACTCATGATTCCGAACACTCCCGAAGGTATTCAGACTTTTACAACATATACTGGGCTGAATAAAGCCCTCGATAATTAGCCCTGATTTTCAAGGTATGTGCATCAATCCGGCATGACAAAAGGGCGCTTGTGGTGAGAGCATAGATCTCGAAAACACACTGGTTGCTGCCTCTTTAACGTTTATATTAGAGCAGCGAATCATAAGTTCGCCGAGGACGCCGGTAGCCCTATTGGTCATTTTAAGTGCCAGGAGGGGGTGAGTCAACAAGAGACAATAAAAAGGTTTACACATAGTCTTAATCTAAAAAGAAACCTTTGAACGGGGCCCTACTGCACGTCTGTGCCTTTATCTCCGTTGTGCCGTGTCCTTGAAGGGTATAGCACGATGGTCATCTGTAAAAAAGAAAAATACAGGTGAAAGAATCTGGTGTGACCGTGCACAAAGTCGGTTGATGTTAATGAACCGTGAAAATGCAATCTTTTGAGGGCAAATAAGGTCAAGTCGAACTGCGGACCTTTTACATGCGGGCAGCCCCCCGTGCCGATTTTGATTGCCTATTTATATATATACAGGGAGACCCGTACAATCTTTTTATTGGCTGTTGTTATGGGGGAATAGCCGCAAATCGAGCTTACGTTTATCTGAGCTACTACACCTAGGTGTGCGCCGGATGCTTCTAGATGTGTCTGTGGTCTTGGAGACTGATGAGTTGCTCGGATTGGAAAGGCCATTCTGTGATTCGGCTGCTAGAGCCGCCACATATTCTTCCGTACGAAGAGAATGCTCCGTGTTTCTGCTTATTGTAATGACGCCATGTGGACCGGGCATCTTGAGTTTGAGATAAGCGTAATGCGGGACGGCATTGAAATGGGCGAAGGCCGTTCTTCCGAGTAGTGCGTGATAGCCACTTCGGAACGGAGCAATGTCGAAGATTAGTTCTTCGCTTCAAAAGTTATCGGGAGAACTGAATACAACCTCCAACATTAAACAGCCCGTGCAGCGGGCCTCTACGCCTGGTGAGGGAGTCCCGGATTATGGGGTGTCCGGATGACCGGACTATGACCTTTGTCCGGACTCCCTGAATATGAAGATACAAGATTGAATACTTCGTCCCGTGTCCGGATAGGACTTTCCTTGGTGTGGAAGGCAAGCTTGGCGATACGATATGTAGATCTCCTCCCACTGTAACCGACTCTGTGTAACCCTAGCCCTCTCCGATGTCTATATAAACTGGAGAGTTTTAGTCCATAGGACAAACAACAATCATACCATAGGCTAGCTTCTAGGGTTTAGCCTCTCTGATCTCGTGGTAGATCAACTCTTGTACTACCCATATCATCAATATTAATCAAGCAGGAGTAGGGTTTTACCTCCATCGATAGGGCCCGAACCTGGGTAAAAACATCGTGTCCCTTGTCTCCTGTTACCATCCGCCTGGACGCACGGTTCGGGACCCCCTACCCAAGATCCGCCGGTTTTGACACCGACATTGGTGCTTTCATTGAGAGTTCCTCTGTGTCGTCACCTTTAGGCCCGATGGCTTCTTCGATCATCAACCACGACGCGGTCCAGGGTGAGACTTTTCTCCCCAGACAGATCTTCGTATTCGGCGGCTTTGCACCGCGGGTCAATTCGCTTGGCCGTCTCGAGCAGATCGAAAGCTACACCCCTGGCCATCAGGTCAGATTTGGAAGTTTAAACTACACGGCTGACATCCGTGGAGACTTGATCTTCGACGGATTCGAACCACAGCCAAGCGTGCCGCGCTGTCACGATGGGCATGATCTAGCTCTGCCGCCGGACAGTGCCCAGAGCGTCGCTTAGGTGTCTGCTCCGACACTCAGCTCGGAGACGACTGCGCCGGTCGAGGACGGGTGGCTAGACGCCGCCTCGGGAGCTGCAATCTCTACGGCGATTGAGCCGAACACCAATCTTGTCCCTCAGAGAGCTCGTGACTCCAAGGTGCCGGACTCCGAATCTTCCGCACCTATTCCGATCGAACCCAATTGGGCTCCGATCATGGAGTTCACCGCCACGGACATCTTTCAGTACTCGCCCTTTGGCGACATCCTGAATTCACTAAAGTCTCTCTCTTTGTCAGGAGAGCCCTGGCCGGACTATGGTCAGCAAGGTTGGGATGCGGACGACGAAGAAATTCAAAACCCACCCACCACCCACTTCATAGCCACTGTCGACGATTTAACCGACATGCTCGACTTCGACTCCAAAGACATCGACGGTATGGATGCCGATGAAGGAGACGACCAAGAACCAGCGCCTATAGGGCACTGGAAAGCCACCTCATCATATGACATATACATGGTGGACACCCCAAAATAAGGGAATGGCGATGAAAAAGCGGAGGATGACCCCTCCAAGAAACAACCTAAGCGCCGGCGTCAGCGGCGCCGCTCTAAATCCCGCCAAAGCAAAAACTGCGAGTCCGGCACTGGAGAAAATAACACCCCGGACAGTGCCGAAGACAACCCCCTCCAGCAGGATTCAGCGCAGGAGGATGGAGAAGCCAGCCCTCATTGAGAGAGCGGCAGACAGAGAGGTCGAGGACGACAATTATATGCCTCCCTCCGAAGACGAGGCAAGCCTCGACGACGACGAATTTGTCGTGCCAGAGGATCCCGTCGAACAAGACCGTTTCAAACGCAGGCTTATGGCCACAGCCAGCAGCCTCAAAAGAAAACAGCAGCAGCTTAGAGCTGACCAAGATTTGCTAGCCCACAAATGGACTGAAGTCCTGGTGGCCGAAGAGTACAAACTCGAACGCCCCTCCAAGAGCTACCCAAAGCGCAGGCTGCTACCCAAACTAGAGGAGGAAGAAACTAAACCTACATCACCAGCGTATGATGCGGCCGATCGGCCACCCCATGGCCGCGAGAAAGAGGCCTTTCGGCTCTCAACTCAAGCCGCACCCCGGCGCCGCTCAAAAATTACCAAGCCACGGGGAAACGAGCCAGACCTGCGAGACATATTGGAGGACAAGGCAAGGCAAACAAGATTGATCTACGGATTGCGTGGGCGCCCCACGACACGCGATGATAACCATCACGTCGGATATGGCAAATACGGCCAGGCCGAACAAGGCAGGCAAGGCTCATACAAGCTACATCGTGATATAGCCCAGTACAGAGGCGCCGCACACCCACTATGCTTCACAGATGAAGTAATGGATCATCAAATCCCCGAAGGGTTTAAACTCGTAAACATCGAATCATATGATGGCACAACAGATCCTGCGGTATGGATCGAGGATTATCTCCTTCATATCCACATGGCCCGCGGTGATGATCTACACGCCATAAAATACCTCCCACTCAAGCTCAAAGGACCAGCTCGGCATTGGCTTAACAACTTGTCAGCAGAGTCAATTGGTTGCTGGGAGGACCTGGAATCCGCATTCCTCGACAACTTCCAGGGCACTTATGTGCGACCACCAGACGCCGATGACCTAAGCCACATAATTCAGCAGCCACAGGATTCGGCCAGACAATTCTGGACACGGTTCCTAACCAAGAAAAATCAAATAGTTGACTGTCCGGACGCAGAGGCTCTCGCAACCTTCAAACATAATATCCGTGACGAATGGCTTGCCCGGCACCTTGGACAGGAAAAGCTGAAATCCATGGCAGCCCTCACAACACTCATGACCCGCTTTTGCACGGGAGAAGACAACTGGCTAGCTCGTAGTAATAACATGACGAAGAGCCCGGGTAATTCAGATACCAAGGACAACAATGGCAGGTCGCGTCGCAACAAGCACAAGCGCCGCATTAACGGGAACAATACTGAGGATATGGCAGTTAATGCCAGATTCAGAGGCTCTAAACCCCGTCAGCAGAAGAAGCCATTCAAAAGAAATCCTCCAGGCCCATCCAGTTTAGACCGGATACTCAATCGCTCATGCCAGATACACGACACCCCCGAACAACCAGCCAATCACACCAACAGGGATTGTTGGGTGTTCAAGCAGGCAGGCAAGTTAAGTGCCGAATACAGAGACAAGGGGTTGCATAGCAATGACGAGGAGGAGCCCCGGCCGCCGAACAACATAGGACAGAAGGGCTTCCCCCCAGAAGTGCGGATGGTGAACATGATATACGCAACCGACATCCCCAAAAGGGAACGGAAGCGTGCGCTCAGGGACGTATATGCGTTGGAGCCAGTCGCCCCAAAGTTCAACCCATGGTCCTCCTGCCCGATCACTTTTGATCGAAGGGACCACCCCACTAGCATTCATCACGGCGGATTCGCCGCATTGGTTCTATACCCAATCATTGACGGATTTCACCTCACTAGGGTCCTCATGGACGGCGACAGCAGCCTAAACCTGCTTTACCAGGATACAGTGCGGAAAATGGGCATAGATCCCTCAAGGATTAAACCCACAAAGATGACCTTTAAAGGCGTCATACCAGGTGTAGAGGCCAGTTGTACAGGCTCAGTTACACTAGAAGTGGTCTTCGGATCCCCGGATAATTTCTGAAGCGAGGAGTTAGTCTTCGACATAGTCCCGTTCCACAGTGGCTATCATGCCCTGCTCGGGCGAACCGCATTTGCAAAGTTCAATGCGGTGCCGCACTATGCATATCTCAGGCTCAAGATGCCAGGCCCTCGCGGAGTCATTACGGTCAATGGAAATACCGAACGCTCTCTCCGAACAGAGGAGCACACGGCGGCCCTCGCAGCAGAAGTACAAAGTAGACTCTCAAGGCAATTCTATAGTCCGGCTATTAAACGTCCGGACACCGTCAAGCGCGCCCGGAGTAACCTACAACAAGACCGTCTGGCACATTCCAAGCAAGCATAGCAGTACGGCCCCAACCCCAACCCTCGCGAGATTGCGAAACCAGTACCATGCGTACATAATTACGCTCTGGAAGTACCATGGGCATAAGGGGAGGGGCACAACCATGGCATGCCCAGAAGGCGGCTCAACCGCACTAGGGGCTTCCGATTCTGTCGTTTCTCTTTTCTTACTTTCAGGACTCCACTCTTCGGAAGGCCTGTCGGGCAATACAATCGCCGAACACACGATGCAACAGCCAGGGAGACAGCAAGCCACGTCGAACATCCACGTGGTCTCTATAACGAGCTAAATACCTGTCTTACTTAAAGTCTCGCAGCTTGCCCCTGGAGGGGGAGATGTCAAATAATCTCATCTCTTTCTTATTGCACTATTTGTATCGTTCTGCTTTCATAGCAGCCCTTTAATAAACAATACATAGCTCTTGTCTATTATTGCATTCATTTTTCATGTAAATATGTTCAGTCATGACATCATCCAACCGTACACTTTGGTATGACCAATACACCAGGGGCTTAAGTTCCCCAGAATACGGTGTGAGAAGACCGAACACTCTTATGAGTACGGCACCTCGAACTTATAACATTATATGCATCGGCTCCGAATCATGTCTTGGGTCAATAGTTGGGTTTGCCTGGCTGCCATGTTTTGGTACCTTATGTTCCGCTATGTCGGCTAAGGTAGCGCTGGGAGAACTACTGCGATTGTGCCCCAGTTGAGCTGGGTTAACACCTCAGTAGAGAAAGCTAAAACTGACTGTCATGATAGGGCGAGAGACCGGTCGCTGTTTTAGAGGTTTTTCGAGTCCCTAAAGACTTATGCCGCTTAGAGCGAGGAGCCGGATTTATCCGGCCTAGGCATGGATAGCGCCCCGAACTCGGTCTTCCGAATACTAGGGGCTTCGCCGAAATTTAAAATTATAGAATTCTATGGCTAAGTGAGAGTGATAAAGCATTATAAGTCCGATCGCCTGGTTCGTTGTGCTGAGCGCCTCCCTCGAAGGACCCAAGAATGGGAACAAGAGCGCTCAGGTTTATCCTAAACACCCCAGCACTCGTGGCATGGGGGCAGAAGCAGACGACTTGCATCTCTCAGATTTAATAAACGGCCGCACAGAAGGTAATATTTTAAATTCAAAAAGCATTGCTTAGCGCACATGAACAAGTTTTCAGCGCACAGGATAAACACGAGCGAGTTTACTCAAAAATTACATCCATGGTACATTCATTCGCTACAAGACGGGCACCCTTTAGGACGCCCTCATAATACATCTCGGGCCGGCGATGCTCCTTCCCCTCCGGTGGCCCTTCTATCACCAGCTTCTCAGCATCCAGCTTGCCCCAGTGCACTTTAGCACGGGCAAAAGCCCTACAGGCGCCTTCGATGCATACAGAGCGCTTGATGACTTCAAGCCGTGGACAGGCATCCACCAGCCGCCGCACCAGCCCAAAATAGCTCAAAGGCATGGCCTCCCCAGGCCACTGCCGCCTATCAGGCCCTTCATGGCCTGTTCGGCTGCCTTATGAAGCTCGACCAGCTGCTTCAGCTGCTCGCTCAGGGGCACCGGGTGTCCGGCCTCAACATACTGGGACCAGAACACCTTCTCCGTCGAGCTCCCTTCCTCGGCCCGATAGAATGTGGCGGCGGCGGATACACTGCGGGGCAGATCTGCGAATGCTCCTGGAGAGCTCCGGATTTGGGTAAGTAACATGTAATCTACTTTCCCGTGCTTGCTTTGCATAAAGAATGCCTTACCCGCCGCAATCTTCTTCATCGCCTCAATTTCCTGGAGGGCTTTTTGGGCTTCAGCCTTGGCAGATTTGGTGCTTTCAAGTGCCAAGGCAAGCTCGGACTCTCGAGTCTTCGAGTCAAGCTCTAAACTCTCATGTTTTTTCACAAGAGCATTGAGCTCTTGCCGCACCTCCGCCACCTGCGCCTCTTGTTTCTCTTGCGCGGTGCGCTCCACAGCCACATCGTGTTCGGCCTTGGAAAGCGCTTCCTTCAGGGTCGCCACCTCGGTTGTGGCCCTTGTAACATTCATGTTGGTCCTGTCATTTTTGCAACCAGGTATTTTATATACTTACATAAGGTACTACATACCTTACTTGTCCTCGAGCTGCTTCTTGGCAAGACCGAGCTCGTTCTCGGACCGCTCGAGGCTCTGCTTCAATGCATCGACCTCGGCAGTCAGTGCGGCAGAGGTCAGCAGCGCAGCCTGCATTCCCATATTGACATATTTATGTTAGACCCCTCCGTATATCTTTTTTAGATCCTCAGTCCGGCTTTTCCTTCCGAACGCCAAACTGAGCATCAGGGGCTACTGTCTATGCGGTACCATTTTCATATGTTTTGAATACATACCTCAAAGCCTGTTAGAAGGCTGGCACAGGCTTGTGTCAGCCCGCTCTTGGCGGACTGAACCTTCTGGATCACCGCACTCATGACAGTGCGGTGCTCCTCATCGATGGAGGCGCCGTTAAGCACCTCCAGCAAATTGTCCGGCGCCTCCGGTTGGACGGAGGCCGCCGGCGTCGTAGGCTTGCCCTTCTTGCAAGGGGGCCTCCTGCCGGACTCTGGAATCACTGAAGGTTCTGGAGCGGTGAACGGCCCAGGGCCAGACTTAGATCCCTCTGGGGCTTCGTCCCCTTTGGGCCTGGAGTCCGGGAGTTCGCCTTGCGGCGCCTCCAGGAGCACCTCCTCCTGGTTTAGCCCCTTTTGGGACTCCACCTCGGCATCGTCTGTAGGGCGGGGGGAGGTAGCCATCGGGAGTGAAGCGCTATTCACATCCGACGAGTCCAGGGAGCCGCTCGAAGAATCGCCGAGCTGAATCTTGGGCGGACTGCATAATTGAATTCGGCGTCAGAAGGTACTATACAATAGAGGAACGCCATAAGTTATTCTGGTATCCGGATAATTACGATTTTGCCAGGGGCTTGACCCTGGATGGCCATTCCTCTCCACCGTCGTCGGTGTCAGAGGCGTAGTCTGGAAGAAGGGTCTTCCCCTTCTTGGACCCTCCGGCCTCCCCAGTTGGGGCGGCCTTCCTTTTCTTTCCTCCCCCCGCTGGAGGGGAGAGGCTTCTTCTTCCTCCTCCTCGTCTTCGGAGGCGGAGGGTGTCTCGGGGTCGTCGGGCGATGAGTCCGACACCACCAGGCATCGGGAACTCTTTCGAGTCCCCATGGCCTTCTTCTTGGCCTTCTTCTCCGGCACCACGTGGGGTGCCGGAACCAGCAGCTTTGCCAAACGGGCGTCCGCTGGGTCTTCAGGCAAAGGAGCCGGACAGTTGAACTGTCCGGCCTTCTTCTGCCAGTCCTGTTAAAGGAATGGGGGTTTAGATCCCGCATAGGGTCAAACTATGAAAAACAAATACCCTGTAATGGGTAAACTAAGCTTACCGTGCTGGCTTGGCGCTTCGCGCAGAATCCGCGATCCTCGGTAGTGGGAGGGTGGACCTCGGAGCTCTTGAAAAGCACCTTCCAAGCATCTTTGTGCATTGTGTCGAAGAGCCTGGACAGAGTTTGGTGCTGAGCCTGGTCGAATTCGCACAAATTAAAAGCCCATCATTGACACGGGAGGATCCGGCGGAAGAGCATGACCTGGACTATGTTGACGAGTTTAACCTTCTTGTCCATCAGGTTCTGGACGCAGGTTTGGAGTCCGGTCGCCTCTTCCGGATTACCCCATGACAGGCCCGTCTCTTTCCATGAGGTGAGCCATGTGGGGACGCCAGATCGGAACTCGGGGGCCGCTGCGCATACAGGGTCACGCGGCTCGGTGATGTAGAACCACCCCGATTGCTACCCTTTGATGGTTTCCACAAAGGAGCCCTCGAGCCATGTGACGTTGGCTATCTTGCCCACCATGGCGCCTCCGTACTCCACTTGTCGGCCGCACACAACCTTCAGCTTGACATTGAAGATCTTCAGCCATAAGCCGAAGTGGGGCTGGATGCGGAGGAAGACCTCACACACGATGATAAACACCGAGATGTTGAGGATGAAGTTCGGGGCCAGATCGTGGAAGTCCAGGCCATAGTAGAACATGAGCCCCCGGACAAATGGGTGAAGAGGAAAGCCCAGTCCGCGGAGGAAATGGGGGAGAAACACGACCCTCTCATGGGGCCTAGGAGTGGGGATGAGCTGCCCCTCATCTGGGAGCCGGTGCGCGATGTTGTTAGCCAAGTATCCGGCTTTCCTCAACTTTTTGATGTGCCCCTCCGTGACGGTGGAGGCCATCCATCTACCTCCCGCTCCGGACATGATTGGAGAAGGTTGAGGTGGGAAGTGCGGACTTGGGCGTTGGAGCTCGATTGCGCAGGAATGGATAAGCGAAGGAGGAAGAAGGCGTAGATGGAAAGGGTGGATCCTTATCCCCTTATACGGGCGGCCGAAACTATGAGCCCCCACCAGCCTAGTAAAACTCGCTTATCTCCCAAGAGCCGCGATTAATGGCGCGGTTGGGTTACCCACGCTCATGTTGATGAGAATCCCGGAATAATGGGACACGATCTTTGCTTTGACAAGACGTACCAAGGAAACCGCCTCGCTAAACACGCTGAGGTGGGGCAGTAAAACGATTCGAATAAAGGCATGGCTGTGGCATGATGTCACGCTACGGAATGCATCAGCAGATTAGATTTGTGCGAATATTATTCTCTCTACGATGGTATGTGGAAACTATTTTGCAGAGCCGGACACTATCCTTGTGTTCAACATATTCTATGTAGTATTCGGAGGAGGAACCCGCCTTGCAATGTCGAAGACAATTTGCGCGCCGAACTCGTCATCATTGAAGCCTGGTTCAGGGGCTACTGAGGGAGTCCGGGATTAGGGGGTGTCCGGATGACCGGACTATGACCTTTGGCCGGACTCCCGGACTATGAAGATACAAGATTGAAGACTTCGTCCCGTGTCCGGATAGGACTTTCCTTGGCGTGGAAGGCAAGCTTGGCGATACGATATGTAGATCTCCTCCCATTGTAACCGACTCTGTAACCCTAGCCCTCACGGATGTCTATATAAACCGAAGAGTTTTAGTCCGTAGGAAAAACAACAATCATACCATAGGCTAGCTTCTAGGGTTTAGCCTCTCTGATCTCATGGTAGATCAACTCTTGTACTACCCATATCATCAATATTAATCAAGAAGGAGTAGGGTTTTACCTCCATCGAGAGGGCCCAAACCTGGGTAAAAACATCGTGTCCCTTGTCTCCTGTTACCATCCGCCTAGACGCACAGTTCGGGACCCCCTACCCGAGATCCGCCGGTTTTGACACCGACACCTGGTATTACTCCTTTAAAGGTAGTACTGCTTTGGTTGATTCTCGACGGGTCTATCCCCATCTTGTGGACAGTGTCCTGAAATATCATATTGAGACTACTGCCGCCGTCCATGAGGACTCGGGTAAGGTGGTATCCGTTGATTATTGGGTCGAGCACCAAAGCAGCTGAACCCCCATGACGGATACTAGTCGGATGATCCCTATGATTGAAAGTGATCGGGCAGGCCAACCATGGGTTGAATTTGAGGACGACGGGATATACATCGTATACGTCTTGGAGTGTGCGTTTGCGCTCCCTCTTTGGGATGTCGGTGACGTAAATCATGTTCACTGTTTTGACCTCCGGTGGAAAAAAAATTCTGTCCCCTAGTGTCGTGGAATTAACACGTCAGATGTCCTAGTGTGAGGACTTAGTCGTGAGGCCAACGCGTCTATGTGGTAGCTTGAGAGGGGTTGGGAGGAATCGAGAGACGCAAGACAAGACAAGGATTTCGACAGCTTCGGGCCCCGGGAAACATCATCCGATAATAGCCCTACATGCTGTTTGTGGCTAGGTCTCATTATGCTCATGGGAGTCGCCGTAAACCGGCTCTCCTCTAGTTGTATCTATCCCTAGAGATTGTTTCTTGTCGCTTGTCCTGTCCCCCTTTGGGGAGCCCTGCTCCTCCTTATATATGTTGAAGGGGCGGTTTACATAACTAGTCCTAGTTGGATTAGGATTACTCTATTACAAGTGGAGTCCTAGTCTTGCTTCCTTTGTAGGAAAATATTCCTTGTGCTTTCCTCATAAACTGGCCCACCATAACATGATCCAGCCTTCCATAAACCGCCTTCTGGGCCACCGGGTCTTGTCATTCCTCTGACCCACTCGACGGGTCACCCATGAGTCGCCAGGCTCGGGCGGGTTACTTAGTTAGTCGTCCAATCCGGTCGGGTTATACTTCCGGCCGGGTTATGCCACGGGGTATATCCCCGACATCAGCCCCCAGTTTAATTTGGATTTATCCATGTTAAACTTGATCTGCAACATAAACACAAGAACAAACTTGGCGGCTTGTGCTCCGGGTTAAAGATTCTTATAAACCGGCACTTGATCAACCTTAAATCCTTGTCATTTCTTCCTTCTAGAAAATCCGTGTGAGTAGACCAGCTTCATAATCAATTTGCTTGTAGAAGAAATATTGTAAATAAAGAATCCATTTAACTCGGCCTTCAATGCTCTAAATTGACAAAAATATTGGTCTTCAAATATTCAACTGATATTCAGCCGGCTTGAAGATGTAGACCTTGCCGATCTATGATATCCAAAAATCGTCGGGTTATAAAAACTGATAATTCTGGGTCATGATTGTTTCCAACGCCGGTTCATGATTGTTGCATACACCGGGTCATAATGATTTGTCATGCCGGGTCAATCTGGTTTGCTCAAAACTGAAAATCGGAAGATATTTCTCCCTTATATCCATATTACCTGTAGCCCCCAAGTCTTGAACAGTACAAAGTGATGATTTGAGACTTGTTTCCATATAATTACTGCCACTTTAAAGAAATCCATGTTGTTCGTCTCAGTCACTAGCAAAAAACTGAATACTCCATATATGTAGCCCCCAAGTGCTGGGTTTTCATGCTTGCAGCAACCTGGGACTTGAAATTGCCTTATGCTCATAAAAACTTCAACCAGTGTAGCCCCCAAGGGCTGGGTCATTATGCAATAATGAGCAGGTACTTTGTAAATATAATCATGTAGATTTGAGCAGTGATGTGTATCCCCCAAGTGCCGGCTTAGTAAGATAATATTGAGCTAGAACATGATATATACTTCAATGAAAATAACATCATATGATGTAACCCTCATCATGGGCCTTGAATCCACGTCCACAAGGTTAAGAGCCTTGTGCTTTACCAACTAAGCAGTGGACCTTTCAATATAATGGATAAAAAGCTTTGTACCTTGAATTGTTGACAGGAGCGATTGGTAGCCCCCAAGGGCCGGGTCATTATGATGTGATGAGTCGGGTCTTCAATAAGGTGAGCAAACAATGACTTTGCATTAGCCCCCAAGTGTCATGGTGCATGCTTGCAGCGACATGAGACTTGTTATTTGATGTAATCTCAACTTAAATAATGTAGCCCCCAAGTGCCGGGTTGTAAATCAGCAGCGACTTGGGACTATTCCCTCCATTGTAAAAATAAATCATGTCCATTGATAAAATAATAGTCATTGCGCTAAAGAGACTTTGAAAACTCAATCGTAATATTGGTTATTGATAACCATAATAAAAATCCAGCCATGTTGGCTATTTGAAGATTTGAATAATATAATCCAATGATTTATGAGCGCATGATTCCAATGGCGCAATCCAAATATATACTGGCGACTTATAGTCCAAAGCCAGGCCGGGTTAACAAACACCGGATAATTTCTCATCATATACCGGCGACTTATCGTCTTAAAGCCAGGTCAGGCTAACAAACACTGGAGAATTTATAATTATGTTTTATTCAACCTGTTTCTACATACAACAAGTTTAAAGTGTCCTGGCGGTTTACTGCCAAACGGGTCATAATGCCCAACATATAACCCGGGTTTATAACCAAGGCTGCAAGGATAATAAAATATGAAATATATCATACCTGCGATATTGAATCACATTCTTGGTTTACCAACTTGCTTGTAGTAAGGGTGATAACCCAAATCTGGAGTACTGATAACTCCCACCATGCTTTGCTGGTAATTCCCACCATGCTTTGCTGGTTTATAATGAAGCCATGCCGGGTTATAATAAACACTAGATGATCATCCTGGTGACTTATAGTCAAAGCTAGGCCGGGTTAACAAACACCGGTTTATAATTGACTATGTACTAACAACTTCAACTTGAAAGACAAGCCGGGTTAACAAACACCGGATTATATTGATGACTTATAGTCAGGCCGGGTCAATAGACACCGATTTATCATAAAACCTTATCAAAGGAGGAAAGACTTTGACAAATAAAAGCAAATGAAAACTTGTAGTCGAGGCTTTTCAAGGGCTGCCAGGCCCAAATTCGAGGCTTTTCATGGGCTGCCAGGCCACTGAGTTAAACCATTTTACAAAGACTTTTAAGATGGACCTCACATTAACGAATCATTGTTTTAACTTTGACAAGTTCAGGGTCCGTGTTAGATTGATTTGTCAAACATTCAATGGGTCATACCAGGATTACCTGGACAGAGTGGCTTACTTGATGAAGGCAGGTTAACCCGGGGTTTTAGG
This sequence comes from Triticum aestivum, assembly GCF_018294505.1. Lineage (NCBI taxonomy): Eukaryota > Viridiplantae > Streptophyta > Magnoliopsida > Poales > Poaceae > Triticum > Triticum aestivum. Next base: position 544,635,128 of record NC_057810.1, on the reverse strand, counting down.
TGAATACACCTGGCTTCCAAGCCTGGCTCGATAGCCTATTACAAGGGTCCTTTCAAACTCTTTGTTGCTTTGCACAAAGAGCCCCCAAGTAACTTTGTGAGCTGTGCTCAGTGGGTGCCTATGTTTGAGTTGTGCTTTTGCAACACTCTCTTTGGCCCCTAAGTGATTTCCTGTTGGCCTTACGCCGATCAAGAGGTGTAGCTATGGTTCGAATACGACCAAGCCCCCAAGTGATTTCCCTGGTGGCCTTATGCCGATCAAGAGGTGTAGCTATGGTTCGAATACAACCAAGCCCCCAAGTGATATATTTCTGAGTTGTGCTCGCCGGGTGCCTATGTTTGAGTTGTGCTGTGCAACAAACTCTCTTTGGCCCCCTTTGACTCTTCTGAGAACTTGAACCTTGCGAGAGATATTTCTTCTTGAACCGGATGTTAAACCGGATATTGAGAGCTTCAAAGCTCTACGGGAGGCATCTTTCCCTTGAACCGGATCTTAAACCGGAATCTTCATTTTCAGCCGGAAATTTTCTGACGGCCCTTATACTTTCATCAATATGGTAGTAGCCTCCGGGACCGGATTATCTTTCCCTCCATCATCCTAGGGTTCTTAAATTTGCTGAAACTAGCAAGACTTGCCGAGTCATGTCATCGTAGCCCCCAAGTCTTAAGACGACTTGAGGAGTTGGCTTGAGATTCTTCATACTTGGCCGTGATATAAACCGACATATAGCTGAAAAGTGGAACACTGTCATATGTTGAAGTTGGAAGCAGGGTGGCGAGTTAATGATCTTCGCAATACTCATTGTATATCCCCCAGCTGGTTGTTGATGTTTTAGACAAACTTCAGTGGTGGTGACTTGTGTGCCCCCCCCCCTTGAGCCATCTGGTATAGGCGGCAGCTGACAATATAATATGATTTGCTCCAGAATTGTTGCAATAGACCAGACCGCCGGGCGGATAGTAAGGATGACCGCTGATATTTTAGGCTAGAAATTATCCACTGCAGAGTTGATGATCACCGCATTGAAGCTGAAATCAACCATGACCGAGTCAGCTGCGGGAGTAGACATATGAATCGGCCGCAGCGCTATAAACCGGTGCGGACGAGAAAATTGTCCTCTATGTTGTAAGGCGGTTGGGATGCATGAACCGGCCGCGAGGATGGATGGGCGAGTCGCCTATGGCGTTGATGTAAACTGGTCTGCAGAATGGCAGCTTGCAGATATATTCACCGAGCTTGACGGTGTGGTCAGATGCTAGCGCATTATAATGGTGGCGTGAGCTATACATCCATGACACGACCATAAGTTTTGTGATGAATAATTTCTCCTGCATAAATAATATCGCAAGCCGGAGTAATTTGTTGTTTTAAAGAATAAAATATATCAATAAAAATTGATTGGACAGATTTCACCTTGATATGTTAGGCCGGATTTGATCCACCGCGGAGTTGATGATCAGTTGACCACCATGGTCAAGCGCGTGGTAAACCGTGTGAATGGGCAAGTGAGCCGCATTGTGTTGATATATGCTGATGTATTTGGACCTTATGATCCTCATCGGTGTCCGTTTAGCCAACCCGACAAGTTGAGTAGGCCGGACCGCAGGGCGGTCAGTAAAACGACTGCAGCATCAGAGGTAGCACAGACACATGAGTTGGCCACAATGTTGTAAACCGGCGCAGAAGAGCAAGTTGTCCTCCGTGTTGTAAACCGTATGGGCGAGTCATATCACTGTCATGTTGATTTAAATCGGGCCGTAGAAACGGCTGTTTGCACATATATGAACTTCATAATTGACGTGAATTCTTCCACACCGGCTCTTGCTGATCTGGCGGGTCGTAGCTTCTCGAACCCTAAAGAGATCCGTTCAAGAACTCAACACCACCGTGCGCAAGCCCCACGGTGGACCCCAGGAAACATCATCCGGTAATAGCCCTACATGCTGTTTGTGGCTAGGTCTCATTATGCTCATGGGAGTCGCTGTAAACCGGCTCTCTTCTAGTTGTATCTAGCCCTAGAGATTGTTTCTTGTCGCTTTTCATGTCCCCCTTTGGGGAGCCCTGCCCCTCCTTATATATGTTGAAGGGGTGGTTTACATGACTAGTCCTAATTGGATTAGGATTACTCTATTACAAGTGGAGTCCTAGTCTTGCTTCCTTTGTAGGAAAATATTCCTTGTGCTTTCCTCATAAACTGGCCCACCGTAACATGATCCGGCCTTCCATAAACCGCCTTCTAGGCCACCGAGTCTTGTCCCTCCTCTAACCCACTCGCCGGGTCACCCATGAGTCGCCAGGCTCGGGCGGGTTACTTAGTGAGTCGTCCAATACGGCCGGGTTATACTTTCGGTCGGGTTACGCCGTGGGGTATATCCCCGACAGCTAGTGTTCGGCTGGCGAGATTCGTCCTCGTCTTCACTTGGCGGCTCCTTCCGTTTGTGTTCGGTGTTTAGCTTGCCGGCCTGCTTGAAGACCCAACATTCTCTGTTGGTGTGATTCGCAGGTTTCTCGGTGGTGCCATGAATCTGACAGGACCTGTCGAGGATTTTATTTAGGCTGGACGGACCATCTCTGCTGCCTTTAAATGGCTTTTTCCGTTAACCGGGTCTAGAGCCCCTGAATCCGGCGTTTACCGCTGTATTGTCTGGGTTGTCTTCATTACTTCAATGTTTATTGCGTCGTGGTTTTCCATTGCCATCCCTGATTTCGGATGTGCCTGGATTGCTGGTGCTGCTGCGGGCCAACCAACTATCCTCGCCCATGCAAAAGCGGGTCATAAGAGTTGTTAGGGCTGCCATCGTCCATGGCTTTTCCTGGCCGAGGTGTCTGGCAAGCAATTCGTCCCAGATACTGTGTTTGAAAGCTGCTAGGGCTTCGGCATATGGACAGTCAATGATTTGGTTCTTCTTGGTGAGAAATCCGTTCCAAAGCTTACGGGCTGACTCTCCGGGTTGTTGGATTATGTGACTTAAATCATCTGCATCCGAAGGTCGAACATAGGTCCCTTGAAAATTGGCCTTGAAAGCGTCCTCGAGTTCCTCCCAGCTTCTAATGGAATTTTCGGGGAGGCTTTTCAACCAGTGCCGAGCTGGTCCTTTCAACTTGAGGGGCAGGTATTTGATGGCGTGGAGATCATCTCCGCGAGCCATATGGATGTGAAGAATAAAGTCCTCAATCCATACCGTAGGGTCTGTCGTTCTGTCGTATGCCTCGATGTTTATGGGTTTAAACCCCTCTAAAAATTCATGATCCAACACCTCATCGGTAAAACACAGGGGGTGTGCGGTGCCCCTTTACTTGGATGTGTCGTGGCATGGGTCCGACGGCTGTAGTGTCCGGTTTTGATTCTGAACTGTTAGTCGATCAGTATAGTCGTTTTTGTGGCCGTGGTCCTGCATAGGGACACGTTTCCTAGATCCGTAGATGGACCTGGTTATGCCAGCTCTTTTGTCTAGGTGCTCACGTAGGTCGTGTTTCTGGTACTGGCCTGCGGCCTCCTTTCCTTTATTGGGAGGGGGTTCTCATTTATGTGCGGAGTTATTCGCTGCTCTGTCTCGGCCACGAGGTGGTCGGTCTGGCAGATCGGCAGTATTGTTTTCGGCGGAGTGGGCGCGATAGCCTCATCATTGAATTCGGGTAGCATCTTGCGTTTTGGATAACTCTTTGTTTGGCGATCACCGCCGTATTTTTCCTCAGTGTCGAGCACTTCGTTCCATATGTGGTTGAGTGTATCCTGCACGACTTTAAGCCATTGCTTATGCTTTTTTAAGATCCTCGTGGTGGCAATAAGTATCTTGTGGAGGTGCTCTTGTTCCAATTGTTTTTCCGGGGTGATGTGTGCATCGTCTTTCGGACTGTTCTCCTCTTCAGAGACAGGATTATAAGTTTTGTCTTCGGCATCGCTGTGATCGGACAGCGGCCCCGGACTATGTTTGCCACCTCCTTGCTCGTCCTGCTCCATCGCTGGGTATGTAGGGTCTTCGTTGTCTTTGGCGTCGTCCGGGGTGTTATTCTTTCTTGAGCCGGTATCGCTATTTTTGTTATGGCGGGGTTTAGAGCGGCGCTGCTGATGTCTGTGCTTTGGCTACTTCTCAAGAGGATTATCCTCCGTTGCATCCTTTTGATCCTCGCCATTGTTTTCTTTGGGTGTGTCCACCATATATATGTCATGCAATGAGGTGGCTGTCCATCACCCTCTGGGCGGTGGTTCCTGTTCTTCTCCGCCGTCGTCGTCCATACCGTCGATGTCTTCGGAGTCGAAAGCAAGCATGTCGATTAAGTCATCGATAGTGGCTATTAAGTGGGTGGTGGGTGGGTAACGAATTCCTTCGTTGCCGCTTCCCACTCAAGACGGACATAGTTCCGCCGAGGGTCTCCTCCCAAGGAGAGAGATCTTAATGAGTTTAGCACGTCACCCAAGGGCGAGTGCTGAAAGATATCCGTGGAGCTAAACTCCGTGATCGGTTCCTAGTTGGATCCGATGGGCGCGGATGCACGTGGTTTGGAGCCTATGGCCGAAAACTAGTCTGAGGGTCCGATGACATAGACCTCATTGGAAGTGGAATCTGTGTTCGGTGCTATCGCCGTTGAGCGTGCGGCTTCCATGGCGGTGTCCATCCTCCCGTCTTCGGATGGAAAGATCTGCGCTGGGTTTAAAGCCAGGGCAGCTGCAGCTGTAATCTCCAGAACACCGTCCAATGGCAGACCTAGGTCATGCTCATCGCGATTTGTAGGGTGTAACTGTAATGGGTACGAATTCGTTGAAGATCAAATATCCGCGGATATCGGCAGTGTAGTTTAGGCTTCCAAACCTGACCTGATGGCCAGGGGTGTAGCTATCCACCTGCTCCAGATGGCCAAGCGAGTTGGCTCGCAGTGCGGTGCCACCGAATACGAATATCTATCTGGGGAGGAAAGCCTCACCCTGGACCGCATCGTTGCAGATGATTGAAGGATCCATTGAGCCTTATGGTGACGTCATAGTGGAACTCTCAATGAAAGCACCAATGTCAGTGTCAAAACCGGTGGATCTCGGGTAGGGGTCCCGAACTATGCGTCTAAGGCTAATGGTAACAGGAGGCGGGGGACATGATGTTTACCCAGGTTTGGGCCCTCTCTATGGAGGTAATACCCTGCTTCCCGCTTAATTGATCTTGATGATATGAGTATTATGCTACGTCTTGAGCTTGTGTTGGTTTTCCTTGAAGAGGAAAGGGTGATGCAGCAATAGTAGCATAAGTATTTCCCTCAGTTTTTGAGAACCAAGGTATCAATCCAGTAGGAGGCTCCTCACAAGTCCCACGCACCTACACAAACAAACAATGAACTCGCAACCAACGCAATAAAGGGGTTGTCAATCCCTTCACGGCCACTTGCGAAAGTAAGATCTGATAGACATAGTATTATAAGATAAATATATTTTTGGTATTTTATAATATAGATTGGAAAAGTAAAGATGCAAATAAAAGTAGATTGAAAACTTATATGATAAAAGATAGACCCGGGGGCCATAGGTTTCACAAGTGGCTTCTCTCGAAATAGCATAAGTATTACAGTGGGTGAACAAATTACTGTCGAGCAATTGATAGAAAAGCGAATAATTATGAGATTATCTAGGCATGATCATGTATATAGGCATCACGTCCGTGACAAGTAGACCGACTCCTGCCTGCATCTATTAGTATTACTTCACACATCGACCGCTATCCAGCATGCATCTAGAGTATTAAGTTCATAAGAATAGAGTAACGCATTAAGAAAGATGACATGATGTAGAGGGATAAACTCATGCAATATGATATAAACCCCATCTTTTTATCCTCGATGGCAACAATACAATACGTGCCTTGCTGCCCCTGCTGTCAATGGGAAAGGACACCGCAAGATTGAACCCAAAGCTAAGCACTTCTTCCATTGCAAGAAAGATCAATCTAGTAGGCCAAACCAAACTCATAATTCGAAGAGACTTGCAAAGATAACTCAACCACACATAAAAGAATTCAGAGGAGATTCAAATATTTCTCAAAGATAAACTTGATCATAAACCCACAATTCATCAGATCTCGACAAACACACCGCAAAAAGAGTTAGATCGAATAGATCTCCAAGAAGATCAAGGAGAACTTTGTATTGAGATTCAAAGAGAGAGAAGAAGCCAAATAGCTAACAACTATGGACCCGAAGGTCTGTGGTAAAGTACTCACAACTCATCGGAAGGGCTATGGTGTTGATGTAGAAGCCCTCCGTGGTCGATTCCCCCTCCGACGGAGCGCCGACGAAGGCTCCAAGATGGGATCTCACAGATACAGAAGGTTACGGTGGTGGAAATAGCTTTTCGTTGTCGCCCCTGATGTTTTCGGGGTACGTGGGTATATATAGGAGGAAGAAGTATGTCGGTGGACGCCCGAGGGGCCCACGAGATAGGGGGTGCGCCCAGTAGGGGGGCGCGCCCTCCACCCTCGTGGCCGCCTCGACAGCTTCTTGACTTGCACTCCGAGTCATCTGGATCATGTTCGTTCCAAAAATCACGCTCCCGAAGGTTTCATTCCGTTTGGACTCCGTTTGATATTCCTTTTCTTCGAAACACTGAAATAGGCAAAAAAACAGCAATACGGGCTGGGCCTCCGGTTAGTAGGTTAGTCCCAAAAATGGTATAAAAGTGCAAAGTAAAGCCCATAAACATCCAAAACGGGTAATATAATAGCATGGGACAATAAAAAATTATAGATACGTTGGAGACGTATCAAGCATCCCCAAGCTTAATTCCTGCTCGTCCTCGAGTAGGTAAATGATAAAATCAGAATTTTTGATGTGGAATGCTACCTAGCATATTTCTCAATGTAATTTTCTTTATTGTGGCATGAATGTTCAGATCCAAATGATTCAAAATAAAAGTTCATATTGACATAAGAAATAGTAATACTTCAAGCATACTAATCAGAGCAATCATGTCTTCTCAAAATAACATGTCTAAAGAAAGTTCATCCCTACAAAATCATATAGTTAGGCTATGCTTCATTTTCGTCACAGAAAAATGCTCCCATCTTATACACCCCTGATGACAAGCCAAGCAATTGTTTCGTACTTAAATAATCTGAAACTTTTTCAACTTTCACGCAATACATGAGGGTGAGCCATGGATATAGCACTATGGGTGGAATAGAATATGATGATGGGAATTGTGTGGAGAAGACAAAAAAAAGAAAGTCTCACATTGACGAGGATAATCAACAGGCTATGGAGATGCCCATTAATTAATGTCAACATGAGGAGTAGGGATTGCCATGCAACGGATGCACTAGAGCTATAAATGTATGAAAGCTCAACAAAAGAAACTAGTGGGTGTGCATCCAACTTGCTTGCTCACGAAGACCTAGGGCATTTGAGTAAGCCCATCGTAGGAATATACAAGCCAAGTTCTATAATGAAAAATTCCCACTAGTATATGAAAGTGACAACATATGAGACTCGCTATATGAAGAACATGGTGCTACTTTGAAGCACAAGTGTGGAAAAGGAGATAGTAGCATTGCCCCCTTTTTATTTTATTTTATTTTTTTTCTTTTGGGCCTTTTTTGGCTTTTCTTTTTTTTCCTTTTTTCTTTGGAATTTTTTCTTTTTAGCCTTTCTATTTTTTTATTTAGGGACAATGCTCTAATAATGATAATCATCACACTTCTATATATTTACAACTCATGAATTACAACTTAAAACTAGAACAAGATATGACTCTATATGAATGCCTCCGGCGGTGTACCGGGATGGGCAATGAATCAAGAGTGACATGTATGAAAATTTATGCATGGTGGCTTTGCCACAAATACGATGTCAACTACATGATCATGCAAGGCAATATGACAATGATGATGTGTGTCATGATGATAAACGGAACGGTGGAAAGTTCCATGGCAATATATCTCGGAATGGCTATGGAAATGCCATAATAGGTAGGTATGGTGGCTGTTTTGAGGAAGATATAAGGAGGCTTATGTGTGATAAAGCGTATCATATCACGGGGTTTGGATCCACCGGCAAAGTTTGCACCAACTCTCAAGGTGAGAAAGGGCAATGCACAGTACCGAAGAGGCTAGCAATGATGGAAAGATAAAAGTGCGTATAATCCATGGACTCAACATTTGTCAAAAGAACTCATATACTTATTGCAAAAATCTACAAGTCATCAAAAACCAAGCACTACGCGCATGCTCCTAGAGGGATAGATTGGTAGGAAAAGACCATCGCTCGTCCCCGGCCACCACTCACAAGGATGCACAATCTAAGAACACCTCATGTTTCAAATTTGTTACACAACTTTAACCATACGTGCATGCTATGGGACTTGCGAACTTCAACACAAGTATTCTTTAAATTCATAATCACCCAACTAGCCTGACTCTAATATTACTACCTCCATATCTCAAAACAATTATCAAGTATCAAATTGATCATAGCATCCAATTCACTTCCTATGATAGTTTTTATTATACCCAACTTGGATGCCTACCATTCTAGGACCAATTTTATAACCATAGCAAATACCATGCTGTCCTAAGAGACTCTCAAAATAATATAAGTGAAGCATGAGAGATCAACAATTTCTTCAAAATTAAGCCACCGCCGTGCTCTAAAAGATATAAGTGAAGCACTAGAGCGAAAATTATCTAGCTCAAAAGATATAAGTGAAGCACATAGAGAATTCTAATAAATTCCACCAAGTAGGCTTCTCCCAAAAGGTGCCTACAGAAAGTATGATTGTGGTAAACTAAAAAGCAAAGACTAATATCTTACAAGACGCTCCAAGGAAAACACTTATCATGTGGCGAATAAAAATATAGCTCCAAATAAAGTTATCAATGAACGAAGACGAAAGAGGGGATGCCTTCCCGGGGCATCCCCAAGCTTAGGCTTTTGGCTATTCTTGAATATGATGGGGTGCCATGGGCATCCCTAAGCTTAGGCTCTTGCCACTCCTTATTCCATAGTCCATCAAATCTTTAACCAAAACTTGAAAACTTCACAATACAAAACTCAACAGGAAATCTCATAAGCTCCGTTAGTGAAAGAAAGAAAAGCCACCACATAAGGTACTGTAATGAACTCATTCTTTATTTATATTGGTGTTAAACCTAATTTATTCCAAGTTCTCTATGGTTCATACCCTTACATACTAGCCATAGATGCATCAAAATAAGCAAACAACACACGAAAGGCAGAATATGTCAAAAACAGAACAGTCTGTAGCAATCTGTAACTTTCGAATACTTCTGGAACTCTAAACATCCTACCAAAACAGGAAGTCCTGGAAAATGTGTCTATTGATCTACAGAAAAAAGAATCAATGCAAAAGCACATTTCTGTGATTTATTGAATTGTTTCTCGTGAGCGCAAAGTTTCTGTTTTTCAGCAGAATCAAATTAACTATCACCATAGGTTATCCTATAGGTTCTACTTGGCACAAACACTAAATAAAACATGCAAACACATCTAAACAGAAGGTAGATGCAAAATTTATTACTAAACAGGAACAAAAACAAAAAAACACAAATAAAATTGGGTTGCCTCCCAACTAGCGCTATCGTTTAACGCCCCTAGCTAGGCATAAAAGCGAGGATAGATCTAAGTAGTGCCATCTTTGGCACTCAATTCATAAGCAGCTCGCATGATAGATTCATAACGTAATTTAAATTTCTTTCCTGGAAAGTGCTCCATGCCTTTCCTTATTGGAAATTGGAATCTAATATTCCCTTCCTTCATATCAATAATCGTGCCAATCGTTCTAAGGAAAGGTCTAGCAAGAATAATAGGACAAGAAAAATTGCAATCTATATCAAGAACGATAAAACCCACGGGCACCAAATTTCTATTTGCAGTGTAGTTCAGGTTTCCAAACCTGACCCGATGGCCAGGGGTGTAGCTATCGACCTGCTCCATATGGCCAAGCGAGTTGGCCCGCAGTGCGAAGCCGCCGAATACGGAGATCTGTCCGAGGAGGAAAGCCTCACCCTGGACCGCATTGTTGCACTTGATTGAAGGATCCATCAAGCCTTATGGTGACGTCACAGTGGAACTCTCAATGAAAGCACCAATGTCGGTGTCAAAACCGGCGGATCTCGGGTAGGGGGTCCCGAACTGTGCGTCTAAGGCTAATGCTAACAGGAGGCGGGGGACACGATGTTTACCCAGGTTTGGGCCCTCTCTATGGAGGTAATACCCTACTTCCTGCTTAATTGATCTTGATGATATGAGTATTATGCTACGTCTTGAGCTTGTGTTGGTTTTCCTTGAAGAGGAAAGGGTGATGCAGCAATAGTAGCGTAAGTATTTCCCTCAGTTTTTGAGAACCAAGGTATCAATCCAGTAGGAGGCTCCTCACAAGTCACACGCACCTACACGAACAAACAAACAACTCACAACCAACGCAATAAAGGGGTTGTCAATCCCTTCACGGCCACTTGCGAAAGTAAGATCTGATAGAGATAGTATTATAAGATAAATATATTTTTGGTATTTTATAATATAGATTGGAAAAGTAAAGATGCAAATAAAGGTAGATTGAAAACTTATATGATAAAAGATAGACCCGGGGGCCATATGTTTCACTAGTGGCTTCTCTCGAAATAGCATAAGTATTACGGTGGGTGAAAAAATTACTGTCGAGCAATTGATAGAAAAGCGAATAATTATGAGATTATCTAGGCATGATCATGTATATAGGCATCACGTCCGTGACAGTAGACCGACTCCTGCCTGCATCTATTACTATTACTTCACACATCGACCGCTATCCAACATGCATCTAGAGTATTAAGTTCATAAGAATAGAGTAACGCATTAAGAAAGATGACATGATGTAGAGGGATAAACTCATGCAATATGATATAAACCCCATCTTTTTATCCTCGATGGCAACAATACAATACATGCCTTGCTGCCCGTTCTGTCACTGGGAAAGGACACCGCAAGATTGAACCCAAAGCTAAGCACTTCTCCCATTGCAAGAAAGATCAATCTAGTAGGCCAAACCAAACTGATAATTCGAAGAGACTTGCAAAGATAACTCAATCACACATAAAAGAATTTAGAGGAGATTCAAATATTTCTCAAAGATAAACTTGATCATAAACCCCCAATTCATCAGATCTCGAAAAACACACCGCAAAAAGAGTTACATCGAATAGATCTCCAAGAAGATCAAGGAGAACTTTGTATTGAGATTCAAAGAGAGAGAAGAAGCCAAATAGCTAATAACTATGGACCCGAAGGTCTGTGGTAAACTACTCACAACTCATCGGAAGGGCTATGGTGTTGATGTAGAAGCCCTCCGTGGTCGATTCCCCCTCCGATGGAGCGCCGGCGAAGGCTCCAAGATGGGATCTCACGGATACAGAAGGTTACGGTGGTGGAAATAGCTTTTCGTTGTCGCCCCTGATGTTTTCGGGGTACGTGGGTATATATAGGAGGAAGAAGTATGTCGGTGGCACCGAGGGGCCCAGGAGATAGGGGGCGTGCCCAGTAGGGGGGCGCGCCCTCCACCCTCATGGCTGCCTCGACAACTTCTTGACTTGCACTCCAAGTCCTCTGGATCATGTTCGTTCCAAAAATCACGCTCCCGAAGGTTTCATTCCGTTTGGACTCCGTTTGATATTCCTTTTCTTCGAAACACTGAAATAGGCAAAAAAAAAACAGCAATACGGGCTGGACCTCCGGTTAGTAGGTTAGTCCCAAAAATGATATAAAAGTGCAAAGTAAAGCCCATAAACATCCAAAACGGGTAATATAATAGCATGGAACAATCAAAAATTATAGATACGTAGGAGACGTATCAAGCATCCCCAAGCTTAATTCCTGCTCGTCCTCGAGTAGGTAAATGAGCAAAACAGAATTTTTGATGTGGAATGCTACCTAGCATATTTCTCAATGTAATTTTCTTTATTGTGGCATGAATGTTCAGATCCAAATGATTCAAAATAAAAGTTCATATTGACATAAGAAATAGTAATACTTCAAGCATACTAATCAGAGCAATCATGTCTTCTCAAAATAACATGTCTAAAGAAAGTTCATCCCTACAAAATCATATAGTTAGGCTATGCTTCATTTTCGTCACACAAAAATGCTCCCATCTTATACACCCCTGATGACAAGCCAAGCAATTGTTTCGTACTTAAATAATCTCAAACTTTTTCAACTTTCACGCAATACATGAGCGTGAGCCATGGATATAGCACTATGGGTGGAATAGAATATGATGATGGGGATTGTGTGTAGAAGACAAAAAAAAGAAAGTCTCACATTGACGAGGATAATCAACGGGCTATGGAGATGCCTATTAATTAATGTCAACATGAGGAGTAGCGATTGCCATGCAAGGGATGCACTAGAGCTATAAATGTATGAAAGCTCAACAAAAGAAACTAGTGGGTGTGCATCCAACTTGCTTGCTCACGAAGACCTAGGGCATTTGAGGAAGCCCATCGTAGGAATATACAAGCCAAGTTCTATAATGAAAAATTCCCACTAGTATATGAAAGTGACAACATATGAGACTCGCTATATGAAGAACATGGTGCTACTTTGAAGCACAAGTGAGGAAAAAGAGATAGTAACTTTGCCCCCTTTTTATTTTTTTTATTTTTTTTCTTTTGGGCCTTTTTTTGGCCTTTCTTTTTTTCCTTTTTTTCTTTGGTCTTTTTTTTTTGGCCTTTCTATTTTTTTTATTTAGGGACAATGCTCTAATAATGATAATCATCACACTTCTATATATTTACATCTCATGAATTACAACTTAAAACTACAACAAGATATGACTCTATATGAATGCCTCCGGCGGTGTACCAGGATGGGCAATGAATCAAGAGTGACATGTATGAAAATTTATGCATGGTGGCTTTGCCACAAATACGATGTCAACTACATGATCATGCAAGGCAATATGACAATGATGCTGTGTGTCATGATGATAAACGGAACGGTGGAAAGTTGCATGGCAATATATATCGGAATGGCTATGGAAATGCCATAATAGGTAGGTATGGTGGCTGTTTTGAGGAAGATATAAGGAGGTTTTTGTGTGATAAAGCGTATCATATCACGGGGTTTGGATCCACCGGCGAAGTTTGCACCAACTCTCAAGGTGAGAAAGGGCAATGCACGGTACTGAAGCGGCTAGCAATGATGGAAAGATAAAAGTGCGTATAATCCATGTACTCAACATTTGTCAAAAGGACTCATATACTTATTGTAAAAATCTACAAGTCATCAAAAACCAAACACTACGCGCATGCTCCTAGAGGGATAGATTGGTAGGAAAATACCATCGCTCGTCCCCGACCACCACTCACAAGGATGCACAATCTAAGAACACCTCATGTTTCAAATTTGTTACACAACTTTAACCATACGTGCATGCTATGGGACTTGCGAACTTCAACACAAATATTATTTAAATTCATAATCACCCAACTAGCCTGACTCTAATATTACTACCTCCATATCTCAAAACAATTATCAAGTATCAAATTGATCATAGTATCAAATTCAATTCCTATGATTGTTTTTGCTATACCCAACTTGGATGCCTACCATTCTAGGACCAATTTTATAACCATAGCAAATACCATGCTGTCCTAAGAGACTCTCAAAATAATATAAGTGAAGCATGAGAGATCAACAATTTCTTCAAAATTAAGCCACCGCCGTGCTCTAAAAGATATAAGTGAAGCACTAGAGCGAAAATTATCTAGCTCAAAAGATATAAGTGAAGCACATAGAGAATTCTAATAAATTCCATCAAGTAGGCTTCTCCCAAAAGGTGTGTACAGAAAGTATGATTGTGGTAAACTAAAAAGCAAAGACTAATATCTTACAAGACGCTCCAAGGAAAACACATATCATGTGGCAAATAAAAATATAGCTCCAAGTAAAGTTATCAATGAACGAAGACGAAAGAGGGGATGCCTTCCCGGGGCATCCCCAAGCTTAGGCTTTTGGCTATTCTTCAATATCTTGGGGTGCCATGGGCATCCCTAAGCTTAGGCTCTTGCCACTCCTTATTCCATAGTCCATCAAATCTTTAACCAAAACTTGAAAACTTCACAACACAAAACTCAACAGGAAATCTCATAAGCTCCGTTAGTGAAAGAAAGAAAAACCACCACATAAGGTACTGTAATGAACTCATTCCTTATTTATATTGGTGTTAAACCTACTTTATTCCAAGTTCTCTATGGTTCATACCCTTACATACTAGCCATAGATGCATCAAAATAAGCAAACAACACACGAAAGGCAGAATCTGTCAAAAACAGAACAGTCTGTAGAAATCTGTAACTTTCGAATACTTCTGGAACTCTAAACGTCCTACCAAAATAGGAAGTCCTGGAAAATGTGTCTATTGATCTACAGAAAAAAGAATCAATGCAAAAGCACATTTCTGTGATTTATTGAATTGTTTCTCGTGAGCGCAAAGTTTCTGTTTTTCAGCAGAATCAAATTAACTATCACCATAGGTTATCCTATAGGTTCTACTTGGCACAAACACTAAATAAAACATGAAAACACATCTAAACAGAAGGTATATGCAAAATTTATTACTAAACAGGAACAAAAACAAAAAAAACACAAATAAAATTGGGTTGCCTCCCAACTAGCGCTATCGTTTAACGCCCCTAGCTAGGCATAAAAGCGAGGATAGATCTAAGTAGTGCCATCTTTGGCACTCAATTCATAAGCAGCTCGCATGATAGATTCATAACGTAATTTAATTTTCTTTCTTGGAAAGTGCTCCATGCCTTTCCTTAATGGAAATTGGAATCTAATATTCCCTTCCTTCATATCAATAATCGCGCCAATCGTTCTAAGGAAAGGTGTACCAAGAATAATAGGACAAGAAAAATTGCAATCTATATCAAGAACGATAAAACCCACGGGCACCAAATTTCTATTTGCAGTGTAGTTCAGGTTTCCAAACCTGACCTGATGGCCAGGGGTGTAGCTATCGACCTGCTCCATAAGGCCAAGCGAGTTGGCCCGCAGAGCGAAGCCGCCGAATACGGAGATCTGTCCGAGGAGGAAAGCCTCACCCTGGACCGCATTGTTGCACTTGATTGAAGGATCCATCAAGCCTTATGGTGACGTCACAGTGGAACTCTCAATGAAAGCACCAATGTCGGTGTCAAAACCGGCGGATCTCGGGTAGGGGGTCCCGAACTGTGCGTCTAAGGCTAATGGTAACTGGAGGCGGGGGACACGATGTTTACCCAGGTTTGGGCCCTCTCTATGAAGGTAGTACCCTACTTCCTGCTTAATTGATCTTGATGATATGAGTATTATGCTACGTCTTGAGCTTGCGTTGGTTTTCCTTGAAGAGGAAAGGGTGATGCAGCAATAGTAGCGTAAGTATTTCCCTCAGTTTTTGAGAACCAAGGTATCAATCCAGTAGGAGGCTCCTCACAAGTCCCATGCACCTACACAAACAAACAAAGAACTCGTAACCAACGCAATAAAGGGGTTGTCAATCCCTTCACGGCCACTTGCAAAAGTAAGATCTGATAGAGATAGTATGATAAGATAAACATATTTTTGGTATTTTATAATATAGATTGGAAAAGTAAAGATGCAAATAAAAGTATATTGAAAGCTTATATGATAAAAGATAGACCCGGGGGCCATAGGTTTCACTACTGGCTTCTCTCGAAATAGCATAAGTATTACGGTGGGTGAACAAATTACTGTCGAGCAATTGATAGAAAAGTGAATAATTATGAGATTATCTAGGCATGATCATGTATATAGGCATCACGTCCGTGACAAGAAGACCGACTCCTGCATGCATCTACTACTATTACTTCACACATCGACCGCTATCGAACATGCATCTAGAGTATTAAGTTCATAAGAACAGAGTAACGCATTAAGAAAGATGACATGATGTAGAGGGATAAACTCATGCAATATGATATAAACCCCATCTTTTTATCCTCGATGGCAACAATACAATACGTGCCTTCCTGCCCCTCCTGTCACTGGGAAAGGACACCGCAAGATTGAACCCAAAGCTAAGCACTTCTCCCATTGCAAGAAAGATCAATCTAGTAGGCCAAACCAAACTAATAATTCAAAAAGACTTGCAAAGATAACTCAATCACACATAAAAGAATTCAGAGGAGATTCAAATATTTCTCATAGATAAACTTGATCATAAACCCACAATTCATCGGATCTCGACAAAGACACCGCAAAAAGAGTTACATCGAATAGATCTCCAAGAAGATCAAGGAGAACTTTGTATTGAGATTCAAAGAGAGAGAAGAAGCCACCTAGCTAATAACTATGGACCCGAAGGTCTGCGGTAAACTACGCACAACTCATCAGAAGGGCTATGGTGTTGATGTAGAAGCCCTCTGTGGTCGATTCCCCCTCCGGCGGAGCGCCGGCGAAGGCTCCAAGATGGGATCTCGCGGATACAGAAGGTTACGGTGGTGGAAATAGCTTTTCGTTGTCGCCCCTGATGTTTTTGGGGTACGTGGGTATATATAGGAGGAAGAAGTACATCGGTGGATGCCCGAGGGGGCCACGAGATAGGGGCGCGCCCTCCACCCTCGTGGCTGCCTCGACAGCTTCTTGACTTGCACTCCAAGTCCTATGGATCACGTTCGTTCCAAAAATCATGCTCCCAAAGGTTTCATTCCGTTTGGACTCCGTTTGATATTCCTTTTCTTCGAAACACTGAAATAGGCAAAAAAACAGCAATACGGGCTGGGCCTCCGCTTAGTAGGTTAGTCCCAAAAATGATATATAGGTGTAAAGTAAAGCCCTTAAACATCCAAAACGGGTAATATAATAGCATGGAATAATCAAAAATTATAGATACGTTGGAGACGTATCATATTACATGAGTCGATCTACCACGAGATCGTAGAGGCTAACCCTCGAAGCTAGCCTATGATTGTGATTGTTCTTGTCCTACGGACTGAACCCTCCAGTTTATATAGACACCGGAGGGGCTAGGGTTACACAGAGTCGGTGAAAGAGAAGGGAATCTACATATACAAACTGCCAAGCTTGCCTTCCACGCAAAGGAGGGTCCCACCCGGACACGGGACGAAGTCTTCAATCTTGTATCTTCATAGTCCAACAGTCCGGCATAAGCATATAGCCCGGCTGTCCGAGGACCACCGAATCCAGGACTCCCTCGGGTGGGGGGCGCACCCCCTCCCCTAGGGCGCGCCCCCTGCCTCGTGGGCCCCCTGGACGTCCACCGACCTCAACTACAACTCCATATTTTTGCTGAGAAAAAACTTAGACAGAAAGATTCATCGCGTTTTACAATACGGAGCTGTCGCCAAGCCCTAATCTCTCTTGGGAGGGCTGATTTGGAGTCCGTCCGGGGCTCTGGAGAGGGGGATTCATCGCTGTCGTCATCATCAACCATCCTCCATCACTAATTTCATGATTCTCACCGCCGTGCGTGAGTAATTCCATCATAGGCTTGCTGGACGGTGATGGGTTGGATGAGATTTACCATGTAATCAAGTTAGTTCTATTAGGGTTTGATCCCTAGTATCCACTATGTTCTGAGATTGATGTTGCTATGACTTTGCTATGCTTAATGCTTGTCACTAGGGCCCGAGTGCCATGATTTTAGATGTGAACCTATTATGTTTTCATGAATATATGTGAGTTCTTGATCCTATCTTGGAAGTCTATAGTCACCTATTATGTGTTATGATCCGACAACCCCGAAGTGACAATAATCGCGATACTTCTCGGTGATGACTGTAGTTTGAGGAGTTCATGTATTCACTATGTGTTAATGCTTTGGTCTGGTACTCTATTAAAAGGAGGCCTTAATATCCCTTAGTTTCCATTAGGACCCTGCTGCCACGGGAGGGTAGGACAAAGGATGTCATGCAAGTTCTTTTCCATAAGCACGTATGACTATATTCGGAATACATGCCTACATTTCATTGATGAATGGGAGCTAGTTCTGTGTCACCCTATGTTATAACTATTACATGAGGAATCACATCTGACATAATTATCCATCACTGATCCAATGCCTATGAGCTTTTCACATATTGTGCTTTGCTTATTTACTTTACTGTTGCTACTGTTACAATTACTACAAAACTGCTATTGTTACTTTTGCCACTGTTACCGTTACTTCCATACTACTTTGCTACTAAATACTTTGCTGCAGATACTAAGTTATCCAGGTGTGGTTGAATTGACAACTCAACTGCTAATACTTGAGAATATTCTTTGGATCCCCTTGTGTCGAATCAATAAATTTGGGTTGAATATTCTACCCTCGAAAACTGTTGCGATCCCCTATACTTGTGGGTTATCACTGGACATAAGTAAGAGATAGTTATCGTATGATCCAGGTAGTAAGCTTACATGGTAAATGACATACGAATTATTGTTGAGCATGGCTAGCTATATTTAAATGGTTCGAAGCAGCATCAGCTGAAAAGAAATTAAAATGGTAAGATGAAACTAGGGATGTAAGTGGCAAATAAACGACATCTGCCAGTCCCATCTAGTTAGTTTTTGCTAGCTCCCTAGTTCAATTTCCTCAAAAAAACAAAAACTCTTTTGAACTATCATACCAGTAGTGGACTTTAATCGGGATTAAACGGGACCCAGTTGACATCCCTAGTTGAAAGGGAGTGTACCACCGCTATATTTAAGTTGCCAAGGCATCTAAGCAGTTGAAATAATCTGAGAAAACACTTAACAGTGTGGCCTCATATAAACTACGAAGACAGTCTTGTGATGAAGTTGAGAGTAAAAGTTAAGGACTCGAATAAATTAGGCATGCACGGCTTTAGGATAGTACATCAGACACTGCTGACATATTGGCCAACTCAGGTATAGCGTAACAACAAACAAGCATTCGAATCAAGCAATACATCAAAGCAGACAACTGAACTATTTGTAATTCTGTAGGATTACAGGTTGAGGGCACAAGCCAAGAAAGCAGCCCACTCGCATTACATTTCACATGTACTAAAACACACTGGCTTACCATATCTGTTGTGATGCCTCGTTGCTGTTGCAATGTTCTTTGAAGATATCGTCAACATCCAGTGGCTGCAAATCTAGTTGTTGTAGTTTATTGTGCACCCTCTATTTAGGTAAAATTAATTTTAATCGCATGTCAACTCGGTGGTCATGTCCCTCGCGATCTATGCTATTTGTTTGATCAGGCTGCCACCAAAAATCCTGGAGCATCTTGACAAACTAAGGAGATACTGTCTCTCGGCGAAGGAAACTGATGATGGCCACAAAACTATGTCCATGGCGGCTTGGGCCCTTGTCTGTCGCCCCAAAGAGAAAGGTGGGTTGGGGATAATTAACCTTCAAATTCAGAACCAAGGCCTGCTGCTCAAGCAACTACACAAGTTTTACAATCGATGTGATGTGTCGTGGGTTAACCTAATTTGGTCCAAATAATAGGAGGGTCGGGTGCCACATGCAGCTGATCAGTGCGGGTCGTTCTGGTGGCGCGATGTCTTCCAACTAGCTCCAGTTTACCGAGGGGTTACGTCGGTTGAGGTTCAGGACGGGAACTCAGTGCTATTCTAGAAGGATCTGTGGCACAATTGCATCCTCAGTGACAGCCACCCCCGGTTGTTCTCCTTTGCGACTGACGAAGATGTCTCGGTGCGAGCGCTACTGACAGCACCTACACTTAGGCGGAATTTTCAGCTGCCGCTCTCGACGCAAGCCGGGGAAGAGCTGCGGGATCTTCAATGCAGTTTGGCCTCCATGGAGCTCGTTGAAGCCTGGGATGCACGGAGATGCACCTTGGGGGGGCGCGGGATTCAGTCCCAAGAAATACTACGATCATTGCTTTCGTGAGGTGGTGGTGGACGACGCTTTCAAATGGATCTGGGGATCAAAATGCACTAATAAATGGAGGGTTTTTGCGTGGCTCCTTCTAGCGGACAGACTGAATACCAGGAACATGCTAAAAAGAAGAGGCATGAAACTACGTGATGACGTGTACGCTTGCCTCCTCTGTGATGACCCGCCCGAAGAAACGGTTGAGCATCTTTTCTTCCATTGTCCGTTCAGTAGGGCTTGCTGGATGCAGCTGGGGATCGATTGGATGTGCGGCGGCAACAGGCTCCAACTTATACATGAGGCGAGAGCCAGGTGGGCAAACCCTATGTTTATGGACATATTCATCATTTCAGCCTGGAGCATTTGGAAGGAACGCAACAACAGACACTTCAGGGGGGTGCTGCCTACGTTCGACGGCTGGCTCCTCAGATTCAAAGCCGATTTCCATATTATGAGATACAGGGTTAAGGAGGCTCTGGTGCCGTTCGTGGACAACTTTGTCACTTCTATCTAGCTTGCCAAACATAACACTACTTTGTTTTGTATTTTGTCCCCTCCTCTCTAATTCCTCTCTAGTGGTGATGGATTAACATACACATCCTAATGTAACACCACAGAGTTGTACATGTACATTTTATGTTGAGTTAACTTGAAGTCAGTGAGGGGCTGCCCTCACTGTCCTGAGCTTTCAAAAAAAATTAATCGCATGCATTGGTCCGAATTGATCATCAATGGTTCATCTAAACTAATGAAAGAAGGATGTGTGCATACACGACAATATATCTGCTTCCCTCTATTTTTATGCTTGTTCAAGGCGCCATCCCCAAAAGAACAAATATTTTGCTTGATGGGGTTGGCAGCTCCATAATTAATAGAAGCATCAAATTAGTCATGCAACTTGGGAAGATCAAGAACACACAAACAAGTAATGAACAGAGGCTCGGAGCAGTGATGTAATAGCTAGCATCAGAAAATGTAGGGTAAAACAAACAAAAAGCAGCGGAACCACATGTTAGTTTGCTGATGTGTCATTAAGTATAGAGATCATTAAGCAGTCTGATGGAACCAACAGGTGGCATCAGAACAACACATTTATTATAAATATAGCATTCAAGAAGTAAAATAGTAGGCAGTGATATCTAGGAAGTATAGTAATACTTAGGACAAAACTAAAGCATATTAATTATATGTGCACTAGTATGTAATTTAGCACATGTAACATGTTCACAGCCAAAAGTATGGCCCTACAGGTGCAAGCGGAATGATGCCCTGAAGAAATTCAAAGGTGCGGTGCTTATGCTAAGAAAGTGAATGTAGGCGCCGGCCGTTGGATAATAGTACCTGATTCTCGGCGGCGTATGGGTATCGTTGTCATACTTGATAGCTAAGGATCATCGATGATTCTCGTGTTGCGGTTGAGTTTGGGCCGGCTGTCGCCGTCGCTGAAGCGGCTCCAGTGTTACGGTTGCGGCGCCTGTCGACATACAAGAAAGCTCATTTATGGTAATTGAACAGTTGCACGACAAAGAGAAAACCGAAGGAGTACAAATCGAAATAACCTGATGAGGCTACGGCGTCGGTAAAGCAGGGCCGATGGAGTTGAATATGGCGCCCGTGGACCAGGTCCGGTGCAGTGGACGAAGGCTTCGGCGGGCGTGTTGTACAGTGCTTTCGGTGTGGCGGATCTGTTGCGGCGAACGAGGGCTTGTATGAAGGGCCAGCGAAGGGGAGGACGAGTGAGTCAGTGAAGGGCCTACACTATGGTGGACAAGGGCGCCAGTTAAGCAGATCCGGTGCGGTGGACCATGATGGCGGTCAAGGAGATCTGGAGCGGTGGACAACCCAGTCGCTGAAGCGGCTCCGGTGAAGTGGTGAGTTGGCAGTTGGGGGTTCCAAGGTGTGGAAGGTAGATCCGGCGGGGTGTGAGGTCCACCGCTGCGGCGGAGGACTAGATTCGGCGGCTTGCCGTGGTTGGGTGGGGGGAGGGTCGGGGAGGGGAAGGGGAGGGGCTCTGGGAAGAATGTTAGGGGCAAAGAGGGGAAAACAATGGAGTTACCAAAGCAGCCCTTTTCCGTTCATGTGGCAGGGGTAAAACAGGAATATCGCAGGAATATACTTTCGGGCGCGAGATATTTCGATGTGAGCGGGAAGTTTGAAAGCTTTTGGCACCTGAAATTATATTTTGCTCTTGTACGGCCGACTATGATATCATGGCCGAGAATTTGTTTGTTTTGCACGCAAAAAAAGGTGCAAGTTTTGAAAATCAATGTCTCCAACTCGAAACTTAGATTGTCCATTCAATTCAAATATGGATCACTGCGCTACTACAAGCAAATACCATCATACGGTCCAATTCAAATGAAATTTCCAAATGTGTTTATCATAAATATGATGACAAAAGCAAAAATGTGTATGTGTATGAATAAAGTGGATGATTATAAAGTTTGAATATGCCCGTATGTGTATATCTCTAAGTTTGACATATGAATTTGAAATGACGAAATACCGGCTTAAAAAATGTACCTCCGTTTAAATGAATTACAAAAGCTAATGATGGAGTCAAATTCCAAAATTCCAGTCTTAGGTTTGTAATTCTGGTACATCAAGGTATATCGCGCATGTTCAAAAGTATCGTTATCTCATAGTCCAAACTGTGAAACAAATTGATCAACCATGAGTGAACACACTATTGACCATATATATCTCAATTACGCTAAAGTCCCTCAAATATAGACACC
>NC_057810.1:544512845-544612344 GCF_018294505.1 Triticum aestivum | reverse complement strand
CTCTTCTAAAGTCCTGACCCCAATATAGGTCTCTATCACTTTGTCTCTCGGGCATGCACACATCTCTTCCCCCACTCTCTAGGTCTCCCGGCATCTGTCTTTCCCAAGAACATGCACTACGTAGAGTGTATCTTTCCCATACACACAAAACGTCGCCCCCGAACGTCTATCTCCCTAGTTATGTGGTTCTCGCACACTCACCTCACACACCACCCCCACTACAAACAAGCACACTTTGTCTCCTTGTGCACCACTCTCCTCTTTCTATCTCTCCCACATGCGGACCCGCCCTAGCTCCTTCCCTGTATCCATATATGTCGCCACTCTTTCCATAGCTCCCTGATTATCATCGTTCTCGATCTCGCACATTGTTCTCTACACCATCTATTCTAGATCTCTCATGAAGTCCCTATCACACACATGATGACTCGCTTCCCTTGCGTCTCCGTACATAGGCCAATTTCAAACAACATCAACATTGTATCCCTATCTATACGCCATTTATGGACACAAACGACCCCTCTCGCCCTCTCTCTCTCTCTCTCTCTCTCTCTCTCTCTCTCTCTCTGTCGCTTGCTCTTTCTCTCTCTTTCTCTCTCTCTCTCTCACCCCTCTCCCACACACACACTCGATGACTCTTCCAAATAGTCTGCTCCCCCCGCCCGCACCCTTGCTATCCCGCTACTACACATGTCACACCATTCCCCCTTCCTATATACTAGGTTTACATCAATAGTGGTCTCTCTACTCCACATGCACACAATCCCAAATGCGTGCACAAACACACACAGACACGCGCAAACACCCATTTATCTGGATCCTCATCTCTCCCCATGTCCGCATGTGTATCTCACACACTCACTCTCTAATTATGTATATGTGTCTCCACGTTACACAACACAAAGCCCCATGTACATGTCTCTCTCTATCCTCCACACACATAGACACAAAGAATATGTTACCATTGCCTCAGTCTCTAGACATATCACACACACACACTGTCAGTCTCTCTTGCAAACATGCTCAACAAGGATTTCCCCATGAAAAATTTACCGTCTATTCATCAACAGTCATGGAAGTATGGCGAACACGAGACGTGAAAAAGAATAAATCTACACGTGCTTAGACCACCTAGTATGACTACTAGGACTAGAGCAAGCCAAAAAGCGCGCCGCCGTCACCACCTCCTTATTGGCGACGAGAAAACTTTTGTTTTACACAATCGAGAAGTCATTGTCCTAAGGCCCCACATGCTGAGGCGTTGAATAGAATGTAGATGCTAGTTTATGGAAACAAGTATTGATAATACGTTTGTATCTCCATACTTATATTTCTTCTCTTATAAAAAACCAAGTTGGTGATGATGGTACGCGTCCATCTTGCAATATAGACCGTCTGATCTATATCTGATGGATGGAAATTAAACTAAAAGTTACCCGCACCCCTCTCCACATTTGCAGAGAAGGCCTTCCCTCGTTCATCCTTATCTCCAACAACCTCATTGATGAGCAATTAAGAAAGGAAGCCTCTGGAACAAACTGGCCTAGTGGCCGCTGCCGGCGTCGGCAATCCCCATGCCTCTGCTCAGTCCGACCACCAATCACCACCACGCCCCACTCCTCTTCACCTTATCTCATAATTCTCGAGATATCATTAGTTTTTACACATGGGACTACTCCCGCATGGGTCAATCACAACAAGTGTTTTATAAAAAGTGCATCATGATGTTCCGTGCAATGCACAGATCTTGCTAGTACTCCTACAGAAGACTAAGTTGGTGATGATGGTGTGTCTGCCATCCGTCGTTTCTGACCATTAGATCTACATCTAACGACTGTGAGGTAAGTTGTTGCCTTTTCTCACCAAGATCCCACTTGTCTACCAATTTGTAGAAAAACCCATAATTAGTATGTTAAAACCAACCACATCCCTCCGTGACCTCACCAAAATAGCCCAAGGAATATATTCTAATTGAAACATAATATATCTCTAGTGATATATGTATATCAAAATTAGAATGTTTTGTATCAAGTTTGTGAATAAGTATTATTCTAATTATGATTCGTTGCAACGCACATGAACATTGCTAGTATTTCCAACCATGCAAATTTTTTCCTAGTATTCCATAGTTCCGAGTTTTCCATCAAGATATTAGTCACTCATGGTTGATATTTACTTTCAATCATATACACATATGCACTATGTAACTAGCCATGCTTATTGACTTCCAAAGCTTAACTTTCACTCCTACTTACAATATGTAGAGTATTTAACAAAAAACTACCACTTTCAACCAGCCCTAGGAAGAATCTATTGTAGAAAAAATAGCAAAAACATACCCAAAATTTCCTAATCCATGCCAAAAACTACTACCTAGTACTCCTACCGATTAGGTTCGTTTAAACCCAATTATGGCAGGGTTGGCCCACATGTTCGTGTTGACGAGGCATTTCAAACCAACACATTTTGTTTGACCATTAACACGAGGGACCCACATCTGACCTTCTATCCTGTTATTCCCCCTCAAATCATTATTTTTCCTGAACATTACTTCAAACAATATTGATGCGTGTTTGTCGGTGGTGCCGGTGATGAGCGAGTTGGCCGCCACTCCGCCGGACGGGCCGGATGCCGGGCTGGCCTCCGCACGGGTTGGCAGGCTGGCCCGAGCGTGACTCACGAGCGAGCAAGCATCCGCACTAGTCTTTGCTCGAGCCAGATGGGTGGCCTTAGTGCGGCGCGCGCGAGCAAGCCGCCGCCGCGCCACCGTGCCAATCTAGCTAGCAAACCTTGCAGACAAGCACCTGGACTGAGCTATCTTGGCTAGCTAGCGACCGCGAGCACCGGACGGAGCTGGCATTCGGGCTGCCGCAAGATGGGCTCCGCACCGCCGGCGGATTTGACCTCGCCTTCTGCCGGCGGTGGTAGCAGCGTCCCATGGCCGAGGATGACTAGGTGGATGGGTCGGAGGTAGGAGGTCACTCGGGGAATTTTGTGCAAACTGACATGTAGGCCCCACAAGTCATAACGCCCGGTCGAATAGAAGGCGTTGACTTAATGGGCAACATGGGCCCTGTCAGAGGTTAGAGTTAGATTCTAACCCTGAACTTACTCTAACCAAAGTGGTGTTTGGATGGCAAGGTTAGATTGACAGCAAATGTATCCAAACATGGCCATGGGTTGAAACGTGCCTATAAAGGCACTTTGTAGAGTAGTCGTTTCTTGGTAGGGCTGGTTGGTAAGAGCATGTACAATGGTTGATAAGGTAGTCTTATCTTAAGTATGCCACATATGCAAGTGGTAGTAGTTTCTTGGCATTATTAGTGGTTTCTTGCAATATTGGGGCTTTCTTGTAAGGAACACTGTACTACTAGCGACAAAAGGCGATTCTAGGTTGCGTTGTATTCCAATGAGTACTACTAGTGGTCGCGGGAGTGTATACCTCGTTTTGTGGGTTCGATCCCGGTCAAACGCACGGTGGCCTTTTTTTTAAATAGTAACTTTGCTGCAAGCCAATATTTTACACGGGTAGTTTGAGTTTTGAAGTCAAACGGATGTGCGGCACCACAATCTGGGTGCACTGGATAGCCTAGCCATGTGAACGGGTTTTCCTTCCCAGCATCCCGTGGCTCGCGTGCTCGCCCTAGCTGCATCTCGCTTGCGGCTTCCTCATCAGCTAGTAGCACATTTAAACTAGCACCTCCCAATTAAGCCCGAGGAGCCGGAAAAGCCTAGCGGGGCATTGGGACGTGTGCAATATGGCTCTATACATAAAGTTCTCTACTACTACTCTATAGCTTGTGGTGTTGCACACATGGACTTCACTCCATTATCGGCTCTACTATAAAAGAAATTCCTCTTGACGTGTTTTTTTAAACGGAGGAAAAAGCTTTGCTTCATCTCATTCATAAAGAAGGAACTACTAACAAAGTTCGACGAGATCCATTACACCTCCACAAATGGAAGCGAAAAGCCTAGTCTCGCTGTATCAAATAGCTCAAATGTTCTGCCCCCGCACTAACCGTCGCTGATAAACAGGCTGCTAGTGTGTGCGTGAGAGGAGCGGCTGAGTAGGCTAGCTACGTGAGAGGAGCGGCTCAATAGAGCACCGAGAGTAACCACTAGGCCACTACGCAGGTGTACTTTCCCTGCATTATGTGATGGAGGAGTACGTACGTGAGATTCAAGAGTAGTACCCTCGATGGTTCTAGAGAACAGTAGTACCCTCCACTTCCAACTGCAGCTCCTTGGCCCTGAGATTCAAGAGTTCAAAACTGGTGCACTATACTATACTAGACTTGAAGTACAATACACCGCACTACTAGTGGAGAAAAAATAGTACTAGTACTGCTACAGTATGAGTACGTACTCCTCCATCACATAATGTAAGACGTTTTTTGACACTAGTTGGCGTGTACAAAAAATAGCAAAAACATACCCAAAATTTCTTAATCCACGGCAAAAAACTACTACCTAGTGCCAAAAATTTCTTACTAGTGCTATTATTTACAGTATAATGCAATCCCATAGCGTCCCATAATGCTAGTACTAGTAGTAAATAATAGCCTCACCCCTTCGCTAAGGAACAATCTACAGTTGGAAGGGACGAGGCCCTGCGGTTACTACGCTCTTATCTCCTCCTCGCCAGTTCCCCTCCCCCCGAAGAGAAGGCAATTCATCGCTACTCCCATGGATTCGCCAGGCGGGTCTCCTCCTCGTCGGGGCTGGGAGACCTTGGACGACGATCCTCTGGGAGAAATTGCACGCCACTCCGACGTTCTCACCGCCGCAAGACTCGGTGATTCCTGCACCAATTTTTCAAGACGGTGCTTAAACAAGCTTGGGAAAAGGCCATGCTTGTTGGTCTTCCATGCGTCCTCGAGGAGAAGGTTCTTCTATGGGACAATCCATCGATCAGTCCATCGCTCCCTCGCCATGGTTGCACGTTGACTCTGCTAGAGTTGCCGACGTTGAGAGGTAGTCGGATTTTGTCCGATGAGCAGGTCAGTAATGGAGTTTGATCATGTAGTACTTAGTTATTCCATTTCCATCCCATAATTTTTCCGCTACCCACCGTCTTATATATAGGTCTGGATCGGTGCCAACGAAGATTGGCTTGCATACCTCCAGCCGGATACCACCATCACTTTGCACAACATCCACATCAGTGTGGCTGTTCTGGTAGACCCCTTCTCCACCATTGGGATCGGCCTTCCGGACTGGCTGGGCTTGAATACGTATGATAATACCTACATGAGATTGAAGAAGATAGCAATTGCGGACCCACCGACAAAGCGACGCGGCTATGATGATTACTATCTCATCGCGGTGTTCGACATAAGGATTGCCATCAATGCAAGAGGCAGTAACGGTAGAGGCTGGCGCATGTTGGCAGCGACAGATTTGTACCCCTACACATTCAAAGACGCCGTGCGCCATCTAGGCGGCATCTTCGCGGTGACAAGCCAGGGGACTTGTTTCATCTGGTTGCCATCCTACGCTACAGGAGATTACAAACGGAATGCACAAACTATCATTTGCATCCCTAACGGCACTCCATTATTTTGCAGGGACCAGTCATCCCCTGATCAAAATAAGATCGCCGATCCTGGATGTGCATTTGCATCCGCGATTCGGTCTAACCTGGAACCTTGTAGCTGACTTTGATATATTGGGATCAACTATCTTAGCAGTCATTACCCATGGTACCACTGATGTGCAACATGGTCACACAATCTACCACGATCAGACCTTCACCATCTACCCAGGTATTCCATTTTTTAACCCTCTCGCCTTCTCTTTAATTGTTGTACTAGTACTAGTAGGAGTACTTTTTACCTTAGAGGACGCGTATAGCTAGCTAGGCCCTTGAAGACTTGAACGCACTAGCTGCCACCATTTTTGTTTTTCCATGTCTTACTATCTCATCCATGTAGCCAAGAGTGGCTATATGTAACAAGCCGGCTATTTTACTTCCTCTATACTGGAGTAGTACTATTTGCTGCACAGTATTACTGACCGCCATATTTAAGCACAACATTATTATGCATGGACCTTGTGTCGACGGAAACGACACCTATGGGATCACAGGAATCCCTACTACGGTTGTGGGGCGCGGGTGTAGGGTCGGAAGTATGTCTAGAAGGGGGGTGATTAGACTACTTGACCAAATAAAAACTTATCGTTTTCCCAATTCTAGTCTTTGGCAGATTTTAGCTAACTTAGCACAAGTCAAGCAATCTTAACACAATTCAAGAAAGCATGCAAAGAGTATATATGCAGCGGAATGTAGAGCATGCAACTTGCAAGAATGTAAATGGAAGGGTTTGGAGAATTCAAACGCAACTGGAGACACGGATGTTTTTGTCGTGGTTCCGATAGGTGGTGCTATCGTACATCCACGTTGATGGATACTTCAACCCACGAAGGGTAACGGCTGCGCGAGTCCACGGAGGGCTCCACCCAAGAAGGGTCCACGAAGAAGCAACCATGTCTATCCCACCATGGCCGTCGCCCATGAAGGACTTGCCTCACTAGCGGTAGATCTTCACGAAGTAGGCGATCTCCTTGCCCTTACAAACTCCTTGGTTCAACTCCACAATCTTGTCGGAGGCTCCCAAGTGACACCTAGCTAATCTAGGAGACACCACTCTCCAAGAAGTAACAAATGGTGTGTTGATGATGTACTCCTTGCTCTTGTGCTTCAAATGATAGTCTCCCCAACACTCAACTCTCTCTCACAGGATTTGGATTTGGTGGAAAGAAGATTTGAGCGGAAAGCAACTTGGGGAAGGCTAGAGATCAAGATTCCTATGGTAGGAATGGAATATCTTGGTCTCAACACATGAGTAGGTGGTTCTCTCTCAGAAAATGTAAGTTGGAAGTGTAGGTTCATTCTGATGTCTCTCTCCATGAATGAAAAGGAGGTGGAGGGTTATATATAGCCTCCACACAAAATCTGACCATTACACACAACTTTCCAATCTCGGTGGGACCGAATTGAGAAACTCGGTCGGACCGATTCAACAAATCTAGTGACCGTTAAGGTTTTCGATGGGACCGACATGCAACTCGGTAGGACCGATATGGTTAGGGTTAGGGCATAACGTAATCTCTATGAGGCCGATTACACAAACTCGGTGGGACTGATTTTGGTAATAAGCTAACCAGAGAGTTGGTCAGGTAAACTCGATGGGACCGGTTCGCTGATTTCGGTGAGACCGAAATGTTACGAAAGGGAAACAGAGATTTTACATTGCAATGTTGGTGCTACCGATCGCTCATCTTGGTGGTACCGAAACGTTACAAAGGGAAACAGAGAGATTACAATCCCATCTCGGTGAGATCGAGATCCCTATCGGTGAGACCGATTTGCCTAGGGTTTGTGGCAATGGCTATGACATCTGAACTCGGTGGCGCCGGATGGAAAGAATCGGTGGGGACGAGTTTGACTTTTGGTTTAGGTCATATGTGGATGTGAGAAAGTAGTTGAGGGCTTTGGAGCATATCACTAAGCACTATGAGAAAGCAAGCCATTAAGCAACACCTCATCCCCTCTTAATAGTATTGAATTTTCCTATAGACTCAATGTGATTTTGGATCACTAAAATATAAAATGTAGAGTCTTGAGCTTTGAGCTTGAGCCAATCCTTTTGTCCTTAGCATTTTGAGG
Source organism: Triticum aestivum (assembly GCF_018294505.1). NCBI lineage: Eukaryota > Viridiplantae > Streptophyta > Magnoliopsida > Poales > Poaceae > Triticum > Triticum aestivum. Next base: position 544,604,672 of record NC_057810.1, on the reverse strand, counting down.
GTCCACTTTTCTCATCCATGCCATGCCATTCATTGAGCTTTCCTGAAATATTTATCTAGAAATAGCATTAGCTCAATGAGCTATATGTTGTTAGGAATTACCAAAACCACCTAGGGATAGTTGCACTTTCAATCTCCCCCTTTTTGGTAATTGATGACAACATATAGATCAAAGCTTCGACAGATGATAATAAGATTGAAAAACATTGTCGCTTTGAGAAGTATGTGAAATGTGAGATCTCCCCCTAAATTTGTGCATAGTTTAAGATTTGCTTTCGACTGCAAATGCACATTGAGTTAGTATCATGAGTTACTCTCCCATGTCACATACATCTTGGTGGAGCGCTCAAAATGATAATAATTAAATACAAGCGCTCATCACAAAGCAAAGTGAATGATCATATAGAGATAAAAGGATAATGTCATCCAACAAGCATTAATGTAGCATATGATCAAACACACGATCATCCAAGTATCACACAGGCATAAAGTATATCAAACAAGCAAACAAAGTTCAACCACCAAAACAAGAGAGAATAAAAATCAACGCTCTCTCTCGAAGCCTATGATCTATACATTTTTCTCCCCCTTTGGAAACAAGTTACCAAAAAGTTCATAAAAAATCATAGTACTAAATCGAATCTTAGGCTGGTGGTGTAGAAATAGGGCCAAGGACAAAGGCATCAGTTGATGAAGATGGAGCTTGTGGAGTAGGTGCTGGAGCTGGTGGCACTGAAGCTATAGCTGGTGCAGATGAAGTTGCTCTGGTGTCTGGAACAGGCACTGCAGCAGATCTTTGTGCTCTGGGCACTCTAGCAAACGCATCAGTGGTAGTCTTGCCCTTCCTCTTCTGCATGTCATCCTGAAGTTGCTCAACAACTGACTGTATCTCAGTGACCTTCACATCCAAGTCATAGAACTTCGGCTCCATGATCCTCTCCAGGCTCTCCTGGTTTTGAGTCAGGGTGGCCAATCCCTTGTCAATCCTCAGAGTGGAGGCAATCAAGTAGCCAAGCTGATCTTGCTTGCTCTTCAGGAAATACTGAGATGCCTCATCAATGGTTGGCATCTTTGTAGCCTTTTCAGTCCTTGCCTTCTCCTTCTTTGCTTGTGCTTGCACAGAAGATGGTTCATTTTCATCCATAACCACTATGTTGTCCTCAAATTCTGGGTAGATGGGCATGTGTTCCTTGTCCAATAGGTATGTGTTAGTGCCCATCTTGGAGTTGATTAGCTCCTGGATCTGTGGGGCATACCCACAACTTCTCTTTTGGTCAGCAGCTGTTCTCTTGACAGTTTCCACTATGAGGCTCATGACCTTGAACTTTTGAGGCACATCAAATATGTGAAGCAGGTTGATAGCATGGCCTCTAATCATCTTGTGATCACCTGACTTAGGCAAAAGAGTGTGCCTAAGGATCCAGTTGATTGTTGGCAATCCTGATAGAAGGTAATGTATTGATCCAAACTTGTGTGTTTCAATAGCAGCATCTGGGATCTCCCTGTACATATGTGCCATGCAGTTGTGTCCTTCTTCTTCTTGGCATAGACATCCAAGTCATCCTCTTTCTCCTTAGGTGCATTGATCATATTTGCCCATTCTTCAACTGTTGATTGGTACCTAGTACCTTCCGACATCCAGACAATCCTTCCATCTGGATAGAAGTGAGCTGTGGAGTAGAACTGCATTATAAGCTCATCATTCCACTTTGTGAGCTTCTGCCCAACAAAGTGATCCACTCCACAAGCATTGAAACTATCATACACTCCAGGATAGTGCTCTTCATTTTCCCTGATGTATTTCCAGTCCACCCATCTCATACCACAGACTATTGGCTTCTTGTCAAGCAGCGGTGTCTCATAGAAATCCTACTGTTCCTTTGTATGGAACCTGCAGTCCACTGCAGTTCTCCTCCTTACTGCATAGGGATCAGTCAATATCCACTGTCTGAGTCCTGCATCCTTCCTTAGCTTCATATCCTCAGCTACAGGATGAACATCATTGTGATCTGGAATTTTGGGCTTGAACTTCCTTAACACATGTTCCTCATCATCATCTTCTTCAACAACAGCTTTAGGAACTGGGGCCTTGTTCTTCTCTCCAGCAGGAATGTTCCTTGTATTCCTGTTTGGTGCATCTTTAGGCTTTGGAGCAGCTGCCTTGGGAGCTTCTTTGGGCTTTGATGAAGCAGCCCTTGGCCTGATGCCATCACCCATAAGCTTTTGAGCTTTAGGTGCTAGTGCAGCGACCTCTTCCTCTTCTTCTTCTTCCATCATGGAAGGCTTTCCAACAACCCTGGTGTCAGTGGCGGATCTCGGGTAGGGGGTCCCGAACTATGCAACTAGGCGGATGGTAACAGGAGACAAGGGACACGATGTTTTACCCAGGTTCGGGCCCTCTTGATGGAGGTAAAACCCTACGTCCTGATTGATTAATATTTATGACGTGTGTTACAAGAGTGGATCTACCACGAGATCAAGGAGGCTAAACCCTAGAAGCTAGCCTATGGTATGATTGTTGTTCGTCCTAAGGACTAAAGCCATCTGGTTTATATAGACACCAGAGAGGGCTAGGGTTACACAGAGTCGGTTACAATGGTAGGAGATCTACATATCCGTATCGCCAAGCTTGCCTTCCACGCCAAGAGAAGTCCCATCCGGACACGGGACGAAGTCTTCAATCTTGTATCTTCATAGTCTTGGAGTCCGGCCGATGATGATAGTTCGGCTATTCGGAAACCCCCTAGTCCGGAACTCCCTCAGTAGCCCCTGAACCAGGCTTCAATGACGACGAGTCCGGCGCGCATGTTGTCTTCGGCATTGCAAGGCGGGTTCTTCCTCCGAATAACTTATAGAAGAATGTGAACACCAGGATAGTGTCCGGCTCTGCAAAATAAATTCCACATACCACCGTAGAGAGAATAATATTACACAAGTTCAATCTGCTGACGTATTTTGTGGCGTGACGTCACACCATTACCAAGCCTTTACTCGAATTGTTTTTATTGTTCCACCTTCGCGCGTTTAGCGAGGCGGTTTCCTTGGCACGTCTTGTCGAAGCAGAGATCGTGTTCCCCTTATTCCGGGATTCCCATCAATACGGACGTGGGTAACCCAACCGCGCCATTGATTGTGACGCTTGGGAGATAAGCGAGTTTTACCAGGCCGGTGGGGACACATGTTTTTGTCCGCCCATATAAGGGGATAAAGATCCAACCCTTTTACCTGCGCCTTCTTCCTCCTTGGCTTATCCATCTCCACGAACTCGAGCTCCAGCGCCCAAGTCCGCACTTCTCACCTCAACCTTCTCCAACTATGTCCGGAGCGGGAGGCAAGTGGATGGCCTCCTCCGTCACGGAGGGGCAGATCCAGAAGCTGCGCGACACCGGATATTTGTCCAGCGACATCACGCATCGACTCCCCGACGAGGGAGATCTCATCCCTACCCCCAGGCCCCATGAGAGGGTAGTATTTCTTCCCCATTTCCTCCTTGGACTGGGCTTCCCACTTCATCCCTTTGTCCGGGGGCTCATGTTCTACTACGGCCTAGATTTCCATGATCTGGCCCCGAATTTCATCCTCAACATCTCGGCGTTTATCGTCGTGTGCGAGGCCTTCCTCTGCATCCAGCCCCACTTCGGCTTGTGGCTCAAGACCTTCAGTGTCAAGCCGAAGGTTGTGAAGGGCAGCCAAGCGGAGTGCGGGGGCGCCATGGTGGGCAGGATGTCCCACGTTACGTGGCTGGAGGGCACTTTCATGGAAACCATTAATGGGTGGCAATTGGGGTGGTTCTATATGACCGAGCCGCGTGACCCTGATTGGGCAGCGGCCCCCGAATTCAGATCCGGCATCCCTACACGGCTCACCTCCTGGAAAGAGAGTGGCCAGATCTGGGGGGATTCGGTGGAGCTCACCGGACTCCAAGCCTGTATCCAGAAGTTGGTGGACAAGAAGCTCAAGCTTGTCAATATAGTCCGGGTCATGCTCATCCGCCGAATTCTCCCGTGCCAACGACGGGGCTTCAACATGTGGGAGTTTGATCCGGCACAGCACCAGACCCTGAGTGGGCTCTTGGACACTACGTACGAAGATGTCTGGAAGGTGCTGTTCAAGGGCGCCGAAGCTCCCGCATCCACTACCAAAGATCGCGGATTCCGCTTGCAGCGTCCAGCTGACGAGGTGAGTGATTTCACCACTTGTTTTCCATAGTTTGACTCTATGCGGGATCTAAACTCCCTTTACCTTTGACAGGAATGGCTGGTGAAGGCCGAACAGACTATCTGTCTGGCCCCATTGCCAGAGGACCTAGTGGATGCCCGCCTAACGGGGCTGCTGGCTCCGGCACCCCACATGGTGCCGGAGAAGAAGGCCAAGAAGAAGGCCATGGGGACTCGGAAGAGTTCCCGTTTTCAGGTGCTATCGGATGATGAATCCGAGGCCGACTCCTCCCACCAAGGCGAGCAGGAGAAGAAGAAAGCCTCTCCCCCAGCGAGGGGAGGGAAGAAAAGGAAGGCCTCCCCAACAACGGAGGCCGAAGGGTCCAAGAATGGAAAAACTCTTCCCCCGGACTGCTCCGCCAATGACAGTGACGACGACGAGGACTGGCCTCCAAGGGCCAAGCCCCTGGCGAGATCGTAAGTATCCGGACTCCCGAATAACTTCAAGGTTTTTCCTTTTCACCACATAATGTCTTTTTAATGCCGCATACAACCCTGCAGTCCGCCCAAGGATGATCTTCCCGCTTTGTCGAGCGGGTCCTTAGGTGCGTCGGATATGGATTCCCTTTCGACTGCCTCCACCCCCCGCACCACGGATGATGCCGAGGTGGGATCCCAGGAAGGGACCCACCAGGAGGCGGAGGCCCCGGAGGTGTCATAGGACAACCTCCCGGACTTTGCACCGGACTCAGCCCCGGAACCCACAGTGGCTCCAGAGTCCGGCGGGCGACCCCTTCGCAAGAAGGGAAAGACCGTGACGCCGGCTGCCTCCGTCCAACCGGAGGTGCCGGATAATTTGCTGGAGGCGCTCAACGGCGCCTCCATCGAAGGGGAACACCGCACTGTTATGAGTGCGGTGATTCAGAAGGTGCAGCTCGCCAAGAGCGGGCTGACCGAAGCCTGCAGGAGCCTTCTAACAGGCTTTGAGGTAAGAATTTCAATATGTATAAAATAGTACCGCACAGACAGTAGCCCCTGATGCTCGGTTCAGTGTTCTGGAAGAAAAGCCGGACTGAGGATCTAATGAGATATACGCAGGAGTCACAAAAAATATGTCAATATGGGATTGCAGGCTGCGCTGCCGACCTTTGCCGCACTGACTGCGAAGGTCAATACTTTGAAGGAAAACCTCGAGCGGTCCGAGAACGAGCTCGTCCGTGCCAAGAAGCAGCTCGAGGACAAGGAAGGTGAGTGACACCTTATTAAAATTGTACCTTACAGAAAAGGATTTTGGTTGCAAAAAGAATGACAAGGATAACATGGGTATTGCAGGGGCCACTAACGAGGTGGCGATCCTGAAAGAGGCGGTGGCCGCGGCCGAACGCAATGCGGCCGCGGAGCGCAACAAGCGACAGAAGCAGGAGGCGCGGGTGGCGGAGGTACAGCAAGAGCTCCAGGATCTCGTGAAAAAACATGAGAGCCTGGAGCGTGACTTGAAGACTCGAGAGTCTGAGCTTGCAACGGCTCTTGAGAATGCCAAAGCCGCTAAGGCCGAAGCCTACAAGGCCCTCCAGGAGATTGAGGCGATGAAGAAAATAGCAGCGGGTAAGGCATTTTTCATGCAAAGTAAGCATGTGAGTGTTAATTACCTATTGCTTACCCGAATTCGGAGCTCTCCAGGAGCGTTCGCAGATCTTCCTCGCAGCGTGTCCGATGCTGCCGCATTCTACCGGGCCGAGGAGGGGAGCTCAACGGAGAAGGTCTTCTGGTCTCAGTATGCTGAGGCCGGACATCCGGTGCCCCTTAGCGACCAGCTGAAGCAGCTGGTCGAGCTCCACAAGGCGGCCGAAGAGGCCATGAAGGGCCTCATAGTTCGGCTGTGGCCTAAGGAGGCCATGCCTAGGAGCTACTTCGGCCTAGTGCGGCGGCTGGTGGATGCGTGCCCGTGGGTTGAAGTCATCAAGCACTCCGCCTGTATTGAGGGTGCCCGTCGGGCCCTTGCCCGCGCAAAGGTGCACTGGGGCAAGATGGATGCCCAGAAGCTTGCGACGGACCCGCCACCAGAGGGCAAGGAGCATCGCACGCCCGAGATGTATTATAAGAGTGTGCTGAAGGGCGCCCGCACTATTGCGGGGGAGTGCTCCAAAGATGTAATTTTTGAGTAGAATCGCATTTTGTTATCCTATGCGCTGAAAACTTAGTTCATATGCACTAAGCAATGCTTGTTAATTTAAAATATTACCTTCTGTGCAGCTGTTTATCAAATCTGAGAGATGGCAAGTCGTCGGCTTCAGCCCCCATGCCACGAGTGCTGGGGTGTTCGGGATAAACTTGAGCACTCTTGTTCCCATTTTTGGGTCCATCTAGGGAGGCGCTCAACACAACGAACAAGGCAACCGGACTTATAATGCTTGAACACTCTCACTTATCCATAGAATTCTATAGTTTTAAATTTCGGCGAAGCCCCTAGTCTTCGGAAGGCCGAATTTGGGGCGCTATCCACGCCTGGGCTGGACAAGATCCGACTCCTCGCTCTAAGCGGCATAAGTCTTTAAGGACTCGCAAAAACCTCTCGTACAGCGACCGTCTCTCGCCTCATCATGACGGTCAGTTTTAGCTTTCTCCACTGAGGCGTTAACCCAGCTCAACTGGGCCGCAATCGCAGTGGTTCTCCCAGTGTTACCTTAGCCGATACAACGGAACGTAAGGTACCAAAACATGGGAGCCGGGCAAACCCAACTATTGACCCAAGACATGATTCGGAGCCGATGCATATAATGCTATAAGTTTGGGGTGCCGCACTTGTGAAAGTGCTCGGACTTGTCACACCATGATGCGGGAACCATAAGCCCCTGGTGTGTTTTAACAGTACCAAAGTGTACGGATGCGACATGTCGTAAATGAACATATGTATGAAAAAGAAGTGCAATTATAAGCAAAAAGGTGCTGCATTGTTTTATTCAATAAGTGCTGCTATGAATGCAGAACGATACAAATAGTGCGATAAGCAAGGGATGGGACTGTTAAACATGTCCCCCTCCAGGGGTAGGCTGCGGACTGGTGTATAAAAATGCTCGTAATGGAGACCACCTGTATTTTCGTTGTAGCCTTTGATCCTTCCCTGGCTGTTGCATCGTGAGTTCGGCCAGTCTGCTGCCGGACAGCGCCTCTGACGAACGGAGTCCTGTGGATAAAAAATAAAAGGTAAAAAGAAAAAAAAAGAACGACACACTTGAGAGCCCCTGGTGTGGTTGAGCCGTAGTCTGGGCTTATTGTGGTCGTGCCCCTCTCCCCATGCCCATGGTATCTTCAGAGCGTAATGATGTACGCGAAGGACCTGTTTGGACGTTTTGTAGGGGCTGGGGTTGGGGCCGCACTGCTACGCGTGCTCAGAACGTGCCAGGTGGTCTTGTTGTAGGTTACTCCGGGCGCGCTTAGCTATGTCCGGCTGCTTAACGGCCGGACTCGAGAATTGCCTTAAGAGGCTGCATTGTACTTCTGCCGCGAGAGCCGCTGTATATTCCTCTGTTCGGAGAGAACGTTCAGTGTTTCCGTTGACCGTGATGACTCCTCGAGGGCCTGGCATCTTGAGCTTGAGGTATGCATAGTGCGGCACCGCGTTGAACTTTGCAAACGCGGTACGTCCGAGCAAGGCATGATAGCCGCTGCGGAATGGGACTATGTCGAAGATTAACTCCTCGCTGCGGAAGTTATCCGGGGATCCGAAGACCACTTCTAGTGTAATTGAGCCTGTACAATTGGCTTCTACACCTGGTATGACGCCTTTAAAGGTCGTCTTGGTAGGTTTAATCCTTGAGGGGTCTACGCCCATTTTGCGCATTGTATCCTGATAAAGCAGGTTCAGGCTACTGCCGCCGTCCATTAGGACTCTGGTGAGGTGAAATCCATCAACGATTGGGTCTAAGACCAATGCGGCGAATCCGCCGTGGCGGATGCTGGTGGGGTGGTCCCTTCGGTCAAAAGTGATCGGGTAGGAGGACCATGGATTGAACTTCGGGGCGACTGGCTCCATCGCGTATACATCCCTGAGTGCATGCTTCCGCTCCCTTTTGGGTATGTGCGTTGCATATATCATGTTCACCGTCCGCACCTGTGGGGGGAAAGCCTTCTGCCCTCTATTGTTCGGTGGTCGGGTCTCTTCCTCGTCATCTATGCAGCCCCTTGTCATTGTTTTCGGCAATTAACTTGCCTGCCTGCTTGAATACCCAACAGTCCCTATTGGTGTGGTTAGCTGGCTTTTCGGGGGTGCCGTGTATCTGGCACACGCGGTCGAGTATTCGGTCCAAATTGGACGGACCCGGAGCAGTTCTTTTGAATGGCTTTTTCCGCTGACCGGGTTTGGAACCTCTGAATCCGGCATTGACTGTCGTATCCTCACTATTGTCGCCGTTGATGGGGCGTTTGCTTTTGTTACGACGCGACCTGCTATTCCGGTCCTTGAAATCCGGACTGCCAGAATTTTTGCTGAGGTTGTTGCTGCGTGCTAGCCAGCTGTCCTCACCCGCGCAAAAGCGGGTCATGAGTGATGTAAGGGCTGCCATGGATTTTGGCTTTTCCTGTCCCAGGTGCCGGGCGAGCCACTCGTCGCGGATGTTATGCTTGAAGGCTGCGAGGGCCTCCGCATCCGGAAAGTCGATGATTTGGTTTTTCTTGGTTAAGAACCGTGTCCAGAATTGTCTAGCCGATTCGTCTGGCTGCTGAATTATGTGGCTTAGGTCATCAGCGTCTGGTGGTCGCACATATGTGCCTTGGAAGTTATCGAGGAATGCGGCTTCCAGGTCTTCCCAACTCCCAATTGACTCTGCTGGCAAGCTGTTAAGCCAATGCCGGGCTGGTCCTTTAAGCTTGAGGGGGAGATATTTGATGGCGTGGAGATCGTCACTACGGGCCATGTGGATGTGAAGAAGATAGTCTTCGATCCAAACCGCGGGGTCTGTTGTGCCATCGTAAGATTCGATATTCACGGGTTTAAACCCTTCAGGGATTTGATGATCCATTACTTCATCTGTGAAGCATAGTGGGTGTGCGGCGCCTCTGTACTGGGCGATATCACGACGGAGCTCAAAAGAGCTTTGTCTATTTTGTTCGGCCCGGCCGGACTTACTGTGTCCGGCGCGACGGTTGTCGTCACGTACCGTGGGGCGCCCACGCGATCCATAGATCGATCTTGATTGTCTTGCCTTATCCTCCAATATATCTCGCAAGTCTGGAGCGTTCCCCTGTGGTCTTGTGCTTTTCGAGCGGTGCCAGGGTACGGGTCTAGTGAAGGGCCTAGAGGCCTCTCTGTCGCGACCACGGGGTGGTCGGTCAGCCGTATTGTCTCCTGGTGATGCGGGTTCATACGCTTCCTCCTCTAATCGGGGGAGGAGCTTGCGTTTAGGGTAGCTTTTGGAGGGGCGTTCAAGCTCATGCTCTTCGGCCGCGAGGACTTCAGTCCATCTGTCGGCTAGCAGATCTTGATCAGCTCTAAGCTGTTGCTGCTTTTTCTTGAGGCTGTTCGCCGTGGCCATAAGCCTGCGTTTAAAACGCTCTTGTTTGACGGGATCCTCAGGCACGACGAATTCATCATCGTCGAGGCTTGCTTCGTCTCCGGAGGGAGGCATATAATCCTCTACCTCTTCTTCTGCCGCTCTCTCATGAGGGCTGGCGTCTCCATCCTCCTGCGCTGGGTCTTGCTGGAGTGGGTTATCTTTGGCGATGTCTGGTGTATTATTATCTCCGGTGCCGGAATCTTCATTCTTGCTGTGGAGGGATTTAGAGCGGCGCCGCTGACGCCAGCGCTTGGGCTGTTTCTTGGAGGGGTCATCCTCCTCTGTTCCTTCGCCATTCCCATCCTTTGGGATATCCACCATGTATATGTCATATGATGAGGTGGCTTTCCACTGTCCGGTAGGCGCTGGTTCTTGTTCGTCTCCGGCATCGTCGTCCATACCGTCGATGTCTTCGGAGTCGTAGTCTAGCATGTCGGTTAGATCATCGATAGCGGCTACCAAGTGGGTGGTGGGTGGGCTTTGAATTTCTTCGTCGTCCGCATCCCAACCGTCCTGGCCGCAGTCCGGCCAGGGCTCCCCTGATAACGAGAGATACTTTAGCGAACTCAGGATGTCGCCGAAAGGTGAGTGTTGAAAGATGTCCGCTGCGGTGAATTCCATGATCGGCGCCCAATCGGATTCGATCGGAGGGGGCGTGGGAGGTTTGGAGTCCGGCAAGGAGTCCGGCACCTCAGAGTCACTGTAGAGGTTCTTAACCAAGGTCAGTGTTCGGCTCTATCGCCGTAGAGGTTGCAGCTCCCGAGGCGGTGTCTAGCCATCCGTCCTCGATCTGCGCAGCCGGCTCCGAATTGAAGATCGGAGCGGGTTCGAGTGCGGCCTCCAGGGTACTGTTCGGCTGCAGAGCTAAATCATGCCCGTCGTGACAGTGTGGCATGCTCGGCTGTGGCTCGAATCCATCGAGGATCAAGTCCCCACGGATGTCAGCCGTGAAGTTCAAACTTCCAAATCTGACCTGACGGTCTGGGGCGTAGCTTTTGATCTGCTCCAGATGGCCAAGTGAATTGGCCCGCAGTGCAAAGCCATTGAATACGAAGATCTGTCCGGGGAGAAAGGTCTCACCCTGGACTGCGTCGTTGATGATGGTCGAAGAAGCCATCGAGCCTATCGGTGACGACATAGAGGAACTCTCAATGAAAGCACCAATGTCGGTGTCAAAACTGGCGGATCTCGGGTAGGGGGTCCCGAACTGTGCGTCTAGGCGGATGGTAACAGGAGACAAGGGACACGATGTTTTACCCAGGTTCGGGCCTTCTTGATGGAGGTAAAACCCTACGTCCTGCTTGATTAATATTGATGATCTGTGTTACAAGAGTGGATCTACCACGAGATCAAGGAGGCTAAACCCTAGAAGCTAGCCTATGGTATGATTGTTGTTCGTCCTAAGGACTAAAGCCATCCGGTTTATATAGACACCGGAGAGGGCTAGGGTTACACAGAGTCGGTTACAATGGTAGGAGATCTACATATCCGTATCGCCAAGCTTGCCTTCCACGCCAAGGAAAGTCCCATCCGGACATGGGACGAAGTCTTCAATCTTGTATCTTCATAGTCTTGGAGTCCGGCCGATGATGATAGTTCGGCTATCCGGACACCCCTAGTCCGGAACTCCCTCACCTGGCCATGGTCTTCTTGACCCTTTCCTTCCTCTTCTTCCCTTCTGCAGCAGCCTCTTTGGGTTCAGATTCCAAAGGTACTTGAGTTGAGGCTCTGGCTTTAGACATGGGAATTCTTCTAGCAGGTGCTTTGGTCCTCATGACAGGCTTAGGGGCGACAGTTGTGCCATATTCCTTCTTGAGCACCTTCTTCTTGGAAGTGGCCTCATCCTCAACAGCCACATAGTCTTCATCCTCAGACTCTGAGGTTTTCTTCTTTCTGGCCCTGGTGGCATCCTTAGGCAAGTTGCTGGGTGTGCTCCTGCTACCATCATAGCTGCTAGAGGGACTAGTGCCGTCACTCATGTGAACCAGTTCCTCGGACTTGTTCTGATTGTCACTTTGATCAGACATGTTGCAAACACTGACAGCAAACCCTGTGAATAGATATAGATGAGGTAGATAGGATGAGCATCACAAAATACAGAGGATTTTGCAAAAGAATGAGTCAAAAACTTAGTTTTAATTTTCCACAGAAAGCATTTCGGATCTACCGATTTGTAAACTCGGTGATACCGAAGCAGCTTTTGGAACCTAAACTAGTGAACTCGGTCAGACCGAGTCACAGTTAGGTGGCACCGAGACTGCTAGGGTTTCACAAACTCCTGAACTCGGTCATACCGATTTGCAATTCTCGGTCAAACCGGTGCAATGGCCTTGGCCAAATCGGTGGAACCGATTTCTACAACTCGGTTGGTCCCAGATGGTTTTGGCGGAAACCTAACCCTAAACTTTCAATCCACAACTAAACTACGGAGTATTTTCGCTAGATAATATGATCTCAATTGTGGCAAGATACATGGAAAAAACAATGTCCTAGGAATCGGAGTGAGATTAGCACAAGGATCAAGTCCATACCCTAGTTCGGCGATGGACTTGCTACGGTGGCAACGGCGGAGTCGATTCCCGTTGACAGCAGCGGAGACCAGCGGCGGGAGGTAGCTGGTGACGAGGAGGACGATCCGGAGACCCAGGAAGGCAGAGCAGGCTGAGCGCGGGCGAAAGAGTTCGGAAATTTCCAAATTTTGGCCCGTGGATATATATAGCCGGACCCTGTCGGTGTGACCGAGTGGAACAAGTCGGTGGCACCGAGATGCATAACTACAAGCAGTTACTGCAACTCGGTGTGACCGAAAAGTTCAAATCGGTTGCACCGAGATTGAAAACCTAGATCGACTTAGTGATCTCAGTGTGACTGAAATGTAGCATATGATCAAACACACGATCATCCAAGTATCACACAGGCATAAAGTATATCAAACAAGCAAACAAAGTTCAACCACCAAAACAACAGAGAATAAAAAGCAACGCTCTCTCTCGAAGCCTATAATCTATACATTTTTCTCCCCCTTTGGCAACAAGTTACCAAAAAGTTCATAGAAAATGCATAGTACTAAATCGACTCTTAGCCTTGGTCTTCAGCTGGTGGTGTAGAAATAGCACCAAGGACGAAGGCATTAGTTGATCAAGATGGAGCTGGTGGAGTAGGTGCTGGAGCTGGTGGCACTGAAGTTGTAGCTGGTGCAGATGAAGTTGCTCTGGTGTCTGGAACATGCACTGCAGCAGATCTCTACGCTCTGGGCACTCTAGCAAACGCATCAGTGGTAGTCTTGCCCTTCCTCTCCTGCATGTCATCCTGAAGTTGCTCAACAACTGACTGTATCTCAGTGACCTTCACATCCAAGTCATGGAACTTCGGCTCCATGATCCTCTCTGGGCTCTCCTGGTTTTGAGTCAGGGTGGCCAATCCCTTCTCAATCCTCAGAGTGGAGGCAATCAAGTAGCCAAGCTGATCTTGCTTGCTCTTCAGGAAATACTAAGATGCCTCATCAATGGTTTGCATCTTTGTAGCCTTTTCAGTCCTTGCCTTCTCCTTCTTTGCTTGTTCTTGCACAAAAGATGGTTCATTTTCATCCATAACCACTGTGTTGTCCTCAAAATCTGGGTAGATGGGCATGTGTTCCTTGTCCAAGAGGTATGTGCCAGTGCCCATCTTGGAGTTGATTAGCTCCTGGATCTGTGGGGCATATACACAACTTCTCTTTTGGTCAGCAGCTGTCCTCTTGATAGTTTCCACTATGAGGCTCATGACCTTGAACTTTTGAGGCACATCAAATATGTGAAGCAGGTTGATAGCATGGCCTCTAATCATCTTGTGATCACCTAACTTAAGCAAAAGAGTGTGCCTGAGATCCAGTTGATTGTTGGCAATCCTGATAGAAGGTAATGTACTGATCCAACCTTGTGTGTTTCAATAGCAGCATCTGGGATCTCCCTGTACATATGTGCCATGGAGTTGTGATCCTTCTTCTTCTTGGCATAGACATCCAAGTCATCCTCTTTCTCCTTAGGTGCATTGATCAGATTTGCCCATTCTTCAACAGTTGATTGGTACCTAGTACCTTCAGACATCCATACAATCCTTCCATCTAGATAGAAGTGAGCTGTGGAGTAGAACTGCATTATAAGCTCATCATTCCACTTTGTGAGCTTCTGCCCAACAAAGTTATCCACTCCACAAGCATTGAAACTGTCATACACTCCAGGATAGTGCTCTTCATTTTCCCTAATGTATTTCCAGTCCACCCATCTCATATCACAGACTATTGACTTCTTGTCAGGCAGCACTGTCTCATGGAAATCCTGTTGTTCCTTTGTATGGACCATGTAGTCCACATCAGTTCTCCTCCTGACTGCATAGGGATCGGTCGATCTCCACTGTCTGAGTCCTGCATCCTTCCTTAGCTTCATATCCTCAGCTACAGGATGAACATCATTGTGATCTGGAATTTTTGGCTTCAACTTCTTCAAGACATGTTCCTCATCATCTTCTTCTTCAACAGCAGCTTCAGGCACTGGGGCCTTGTTCTTCTCTCGAGCAGGAATGTTCCTTGTATTCCTCTTGGGTGCAACTTTAGGCTTGGGAGAAGCTGTCTTGGGAGCTTCTTTGGGCTTTGATGAAGCAGCCCCTGACCTGATGGCATCACCCATAAGTTTTTGAGCTTTAGGTGCTGGTGCAGCAACCTCTTCCTATTCTTCTTCTTCCATCATGGAAGGCTTTCCAACAACCCTGGCCATGGTCTTCTTGACCTTTTCCTTCCTCTTCTTCCCTTCTGCAGCAGCCTCTTTGGGTTCAGATTCCAAAGGTACTTGAGTTGAGGCTCTGGCTTTAGACATGGGAATTCTTCTAGCAAGTGCTTTGGTCCTCATGACAGGCTTAGGGGCAGCAGCTGTGCCATATTCCTTCTTGAGCACCTTCTTCTTGGAAGTGGCCTCATCCTCAACAGCCACATAGTTTTCATCCTCAAACTCTAAGGTTTTCTTCTTTCTGGCCCTAGTGGCTGCCTTAGGCAAGTTGTTGGGTGTGCTCCTGCTACCATCATAGCTGCTAGAGGGACTAGTGCCCTCACTCATGTGAACCTGTTCCTCGGACTTGTTCTGATTGTCACTTTGATCAGACATGTTGCAAACACTGACAGCAGACCCTATGAATAGATATAGATGAGGTAGATAGGATGAGCATCACAAAATACAGAGGTTTTCGCAAAAGAATGAGTCAAAAACTTAGTTTTAGTTTTCCACAGAAAGCATTTCGTATCTACCGATTTGTAAACTTGGTGATACCGAAGCAGCTTTTGGAACCTAAACCAGTGAACTCAGTCAGACCAAGTGATAGTTTGGTGGCACCGAGACTGCTAGGGTTTCACAAAGTCTTGAACTCGGTCACACCGATTTGCAATTCTCGGTCACACCGAGAATCACATGTGCAATGGCCTTGGCCAAATCGGTGGAACCAATTTCTACAACTCGGTTGATCTGAGATGGTTTCGGCGGAAACCTAACCCTAAATTTTCAATCCACAACTAAACTACGGAGTGTTTTCACCGGATAAGATGATCTCAATCGTGGCAAGATACATGGTAAAAACAATGTGCTAGGAATCGGAGTGAGATTAGCACAAGGATTAAGTACATACCCTAGTTCGGCGATGGACTTGCTACGGCGGCAATGGCGGATTCGATTCCCGTGGACGGCGGCGGAGACCAACGGCGGGAGGCAGCTGGCGACGAGGAGGACGATCCGGAGACCCAGGGAGGCAGAGCGGGCTGAGCGCAGGTGAAAGAGTTCGGAGAAATTTCCAAATTTTGGCCCGTGGATATATATAGCCTAACCCTGTCGGTGTGACCGAGTGGAACAACTCAGTGGCACCGAGATGCATAACTACAAGCAGTTACTGTAACTCAGTGTGACCGAAAAGTTCAAATCGGTTGCACCAAGATTGAAGACCTAGATCGACTTAGTGATCTCGGTATGACCGAAATGGAAGAATCGGTCAGACCAAAACACACAAAGAAGTTTTAGAAGTTTAAGTCTATGATGAATCAGGGACTCCGAGTGCTCCTCACACAAAGTGGTACGAATCTGACTTGATCAAACTTTGTGATGTAGCATGAGTAGAGTTTGAGAGAAGATAAGCATAGATAGCTAGAGAACGTTCTTAGGCATTCTTGTCCATCCACTTGGCAAAAGAAAAGAAACCAAACAACCAAAGCAACAAGTGGATGTCCTTGAATGAGTGAAATATGCAACCAACATGCTCACACAATAAAATGACAAATGAAATATGTGGTAAGGCATGCACAACCATTCTAGCATCTATCAAGCAATTGGCGATGACTAGGTCATCTATATATGAGTATATTGACTTAGAACATTTTATCATAGGTCATACTCATCGTTTAAGCTCAAGTGGGGTTGCCACATTTACATAATGCATTGTTGTGTTCACACCATTAGACTTGCTTTAGCTCAATTCTTAGAGTAAAGCTCCCCCTAGATGTGAGATCCCCCCTTAGAGGGATGAACTAACCTTGGGTTTGGTCGATGATGACTTCATGTAGGTGTTGAAGATGTGGATGCTCAATGTTGATGTAGATCATTTCGAGCAATCCTTTGGAGTGAGTTGCACTTTCAATACCTACACGGGTTAGTCCCACAAGGAACAAACAAGGATATCCATAGACATAGAGTGATGCACACACAAAATGATGTCTATGAAAGCATTAGGTTACCTTGTCCCTTGTCTTACCAACAAGAGGGTTTTTGACTCCATGAACTAGTGAAGATGTGGAAGTTGATTGCACTTGTCCTCGCCAAAATGATATGAGTGAAGTATGTTGGCGGAGTCGCCCTTAAGAACTCTCTAGTTCTTCTTCTTCGGGATCCACATCATCTTGATGGGAATCCTTGGAGTTGTAGTCGTGCTTGATGAAGTAGAACTTGACGTAGTCTTGGGAACCCACTTTACCAAGGCCTTAGGAGCTTCTTTAAATGCATCAATCTCCTCTTGAAGCTTGTCCTTCCCTTTTTGCTTGCGGTCTTGTGGTGGAAGATCATCTTGAGCTTGTGTTCCTTTGAAGGAAGTAGGATCATACTTCTCTTGTTGAGGAACAAACTTCGTCTTGGGGTATTGATCTTCTTTCCACTCAACTCCATTGGCATTGAACTTTCGTTCAAAACCAACACCTTAGTTCTTCCGGTGTCTTCCTTGCTTGCGTACAATTTCCTCGAATTGCTTACTCCCGGCAAGGCTCTTGTAAACACATTTCTCTATAATTCCCTTCAATAAGCTATTTTCTTGCTCAAGTGTAACTTGGCTAAGAGAGTCATTAGTGGAATCAAGAGAACTACTAGAAGCAACAACATTGGATTTAACATGATTATTGTTACTAGTAGAAGAAGAATCCTTCTTGTTCTTCTTACTAGACTTGACTTTAGGCATGTAAGTAGATAAGAGTAAACCTTGGCAATGTAAGAAGAACTTTTCTTGCAAAGACCATAATTGATTGCCTTTAAGAACTCATACTCTTGCTCAAGGTTGAGCTTTTCAAAGTGTAACTTCTCATGAGTCCTTAAAAGTTCTCGATGATCCCCTAAGATAGTTTCATGAGCTAACTTAAGAGTGTTTAGTTCTTTAGTTAGAAGCTCAATCTTCTCCTTATCATTGTCATTTTTTTAATCTTGATTAGCATGATTAATTGACGTTTCATCATAGTATTCATCACTAGAGTTGTCAATAAGTAAATCATCATCACCTAACAAGTCATCTTCATCACTATTGAAATCAACATACTCAGGGTGTGTTACCTTTGGGACTTTAGCCATGAAGCATCTTCCAAGTCCTTCATTTGGTGAATAAAATATTTCGTAGGAGTTGGTTGACACAAGTGCTAGACCGGCAACACCTTCATCTTTAGTATGTTCGGAGTCGGAGTGATAGCTTCTCTCGGAGTGATTGTCGGAGTCGGAGCCGGATACCCATTCACCAACACGAGCTTGATGTCTTCGTTTTGTGTAGCTCCTTGATGACTTGTCCTTCCTTTTCGAATCCTTGCTTCTTCGGGGTGTTCTTCGTTCATAACGATCATCTCTACTCCTTCTCTCTCTTGGTGGTGATTCTTCTCTTCTACTTCTCCTCTTAGGTGATTCTTCTCTTCTTTTGTAGGGAGCCGTACACTCATTGGAATAGTATCCGGGTCTTCCACAATTGTAGCAGTTACGCTCTCGACTAGAAGATCTTTTGTCATTGTAGGACCTTGACATGGAGCTTCTCTCTTTGCTTCTACTCTTGTAGAACTTGTTGAAGTTCTTCACCATTAGGCTCAATTCTTCATTGAAGGTTTGTTTCCCACTTGATGATGTGGGGGATTCACATGAGGCTTTGTATGCACCACTTGACTTGTTATGGAGCTCATCCTTATCCTTGAGTGGCATCTCATGAGCAACAATTCTTCCAATGACTTCCGTTGGCTTGAGATTCTTGTAATTGGGCATCATTTAGATCAATGTGCACATGGTACCATATTTTCCATCCAAAGCTCTTAGGATCTTCTTGATGATGAATTTGTCGGTCATCTCTTCACTTCCCAAACTGGCAATCTCATTTGTAATGAGAGCAAGCCTAGAGTACATTTCAGCGACGCCTTCACCATCCTTCATCTTGAACTTGTCAAGTTGACTTTGAAGCACATCCAACTTGGATTCCTTGACGGAGTCGGTACCTTCGTGCATATCAATCAAAGTATCCCAAATTTCCTTTGCATTCTCAAGACGGCTGATTTTGTTGAATTCTTTGGGGCACAATCCTTTGAAGAGGATATCACAAGCTTGAGCGTTGTATTGTAGCATCTTTAACTCATCCGCGCTAGCTTCACGATTCGGTTCTCTCCCATCAAAGAATTCACCTTGCAAGCCAATACACACAATAGCCCAAACGGCGGGGTTATGTCCTAGAATATGCATTTTCATCTTATGCTTCCAACTAGCAAAATTAGTACAATCAAAGTAAGGACCTCTACGGTGATAGATTCCCTCGCTAGACGCCATACTCTCCTAGGTTGTGAAACCAAAGCTACGACCACCAAAAGCTATGAAAATCAAAGAAAATGGAGACCAAAGCTCTGATACCACTTGTAGGATCGGAAGTATGTCTAGAGGAGGGGGGGTGATTAGACTACCTGACCAAATAAAAACGTATCTTTTTCCCAATTTTAGTCTTTGGCAGATTTTAGCTAACTTAGCACAAGTCCAGCAATCTTAACACAATTCAAGCAAGGATGCAAAGAGTATATGAGCAGCGGAATGTAAAGCATGCAACTTGCAAGAATGTAGAGGAAAGGGTTTGGAGAATTCAAACGCAATTGGAGACATAGATGTTTTTGTCGTGGTTCCGATAGGTGGTGCTATCGTACATCCATGTTGATGGAGACTTCAACCCACGAAGGCTAACGGCTGCGCGAGTCCACGTAGGGATCCACCCAAGAAGGGTCCACGAAGAAGCAACCTTGTCTATCCCACCATGGTCGTCGCCCACGAAGGGGACTTGCCTCACTAGCGGTAGATCTTCACGAAGTAGGCAATCTCCTTGCCCTTACAAACTCCTTGGTTCAATTCCACAATCTTGTCGGAGGCTCCCAAGTGACACCTAGTGTCACATCCCTGGTCCTGTTATGCACTAGGCTAGACCTCATGTGAGCATCATGTTTTAATTCAAATGAAATTTGAATTGAGGAATTTTCAAAGCCTCAGAAACCTTCTAAAAATGATCAACATTAAAATCTCCTCAAAGAAGTCCAAGAAAATGTTCCTCTTAGTCTCTGAAAATATTGCAAAGAGGTAAAACTCAAAACAATATTTTTGGTATCTCAGAGTTAATTATTTTGGGCCTTTGAATTAAATAAATAGCTATTTGCATTGGATATATATATTATATATAAATAATATATGTCCAATAATTACTGGAACATTTTATGTGGTTTGGTATATTTTAACTCTAGCCACATAACTATTTTCACGATTTTATAAAATGGTTTAGTATTTTACTAAACTAAAACAACATAGAACAAAATAGATAAATAAAAACAGAAATAGAAAGAGAGAGAAGGACTACCTGGCGCTCACCTGGTAGCCCACCTGGCCTAGCAGCACGGCCCAGCCCATCTCCACTTTCCCCCCAGTCGTCTTCCTCTGCCAGTAGGCAGAGGCGAGGCGTGGCGCGCGCCCGAGAGCTCCGGCCACCTCCTGCTTACCTGCTCGCCGCTGGAGGCACCCGAGGGAGCCACACACTCCCCCTCGCCCCCTACACCTCTCCTCTCTCCACCCTGGACCCCATCCCCTCCTCTGCTCCCCTCTCGCGCACACCACCGAGCGGAGCTCGCCGTCATCGTCGCCGTACCCGTGGCCACCGGCCACCCCTAGCCTCGCCAATGCGCCCAGGAGCTCCGCCTCGACCCCCTCTTCCTCCCCACTGATCCACGACCCTCCGGAAGCCCTGCATCGCCGCCAACGCGCCGTCTTCAACCTCCGGATCCGACGGCCCCCTCCGGTCAATTTGCGGCCTCAGCGCGTCCCCGGCTACACCGAGTTGCTCCCCTTCACCGCTGTGAGGTCCTCTTCGTTCTCCCCCTCTCCCCACCATCGATTGCATCCCCTAGCCATTGTTTCTGTGATGGCCGAGAGCTCGCTGCCGCCGCCGTGAAGCTCACCGTTGCTAGCGACCCCTGCTGACCATGAAGAGCACCTGGACGAGTTCGACACGTCCCGCAGATGCTTCCCAACCGCCTAGCTTGTTCATTTGCAAGCTGCAGCCCCGCGCCGCTCGAACCCGTAGCTCCGGCCGCCGCCGTTCTGGTCGCCGCCGTCGACCCCGGCCTCCCTGTGCCCAGCTGCGTGCGCCCTAGACACGCGGGAGCACGGGCTCCCTCCTGGTGCCCTCAGGGTGCCCAACCGCAGCCTGTAGCGCCGCCTCGACCAACTCCGGCGAGTTCCCGCCGCTGCTGTGGCCGCCGGCGTCACCTGCTGACGTGGCGCCGGTTAATTAGTGCTTATAACCCCGCTAAACACCCCCAGTGCCACTGCCATGTGGGCCCCTGCGCTTAATTAGGTTAATATAATTATTCTGTTAAATTAGTGTTAGTGCCGTGGACCCCACGTGTCAGCTTTGACTCTGGCCCAGTCATCGTTGACCGGTCCCACCTGTCATTCACTCAATCCAGACCTGAGACACTGACCAGTGGGCCCCACTGGTCAGGTTTGACCGGACCAGCCCAGTTGACTCTGCTGACGTCACAGTGACGTGGGGCTGACGCCATAAATCATTTTCTGGAATTATTTTAATTCTAAATATTCAGGAAATTCCAGGAAATGCCTAAAACTTCTAAAATTCATAGAAATTCAACCGTAACTCCAAATTAAATAATTTATATATGAAAAATTATCAGAAAAATTCAAGGAATCCATCTGTACCATTTTCGTGCATGTTTGAACAATGTTTGTCCTCTGTTTTGGACAAAACAAATAAAGGGCATTTAAATAATCATATATGGAGTTGGAGATTGAATCATGTATTCAAACCAACTTCATTTAAATCATAGCTAGATGCACTAGCCCAAAACACATTCATATTGCCATGTCATAGCATGCATCATATTGTGCATTGCATTGATCGTGTTTCTTCTGTGTTTCCCGGTGTTGTTCCCCCTCGGTAGACGTTGTACCGACGATGTGATCGTTGACACTGATGAAGACTCAATGTTATCTTCAGAAGTGCCAGGCAAGCAAAACCCCCTTGTTCATTCCGATACAATCCTACTCTCTCGCTCCTGCTCTCTTTTACTGCATTAGGACAACAATGATTCATCTGTTACTTGCCGCGGTAGCTGAACCCCTTTATCCTTTGCATGACCTGTCATTCCACAGTAAATAGATGAAACCCACTAGTATGAGTAGGAGTTGTTTGAGCCCTGGTGTGCCTACTCATTCATGTTTGTTTGTCATGCCTGCTACTGCTTAGAGTTGAGTCAGGTCTGATCCATCGGGGATGAATCAGAGGTGTGTGAACATGTCCTACTATGTGTGAGCTAAGTGTGTGAACACGATTTGGTAAAAGGTATCGGTGAGAGGCCATGTAGGAGTACATGGTGGGTTGTCTCATTGAAGCCGTCCTCAGGAACTGAGTTCTGTGTTTGTGATCCATGATTCAGCTACTACCATGCATTGGGCCCTGAAATATGACCCCGCTCGACTTCTTATTCACCCTTGTCCTCTGTCCAGGAGTTGCAAGTAGTTTCTGGTGTTTGTAGTATGCTGGAGGCCGTGGACAGCGCTGACCGTAGGGGTGGGCTGTGATGCGGTAGGCACGTGGCCGGGTATACCGGGCGCCCGTTTGGTGTCACGAAACACTGTTCACATCGTTTGGGGCTGTGAGCGAAACTCCGGCAGGATCTCCTCATGGATGGAACCCGAATAGGTGATAAACCTGGACTAGAGACTTGAGTGTTTAGGTAGGTCGTGGTCTACACCCACATCGGCTTTCGCTTGAAGTCGGCCGAGCACATGTCGTGTGCAGACGCTAAGTGGTGGAAACATGTATGAAGAAGTACACCCCTGCAGGGTTAATATCATCTATTCGAATAGCCGTGTCCGCGGTAAAGGACTTCTGGGTTGCTTATATCAGTTCATAGACAAGTGAAAGTGGATACTCTAAAATACGCAAGATAAGCGTGAGTGCTATGGATGGCGTTCTCGTAGGGAGACGGGAGCGGATCCATAGTGGTGTATTGATATGGTGAATATGTGGACTCGTGTGCGCCACCTCAAAAGAGTTGCTTGCAGTCGTAGTTTAGGATAGCCACCGAGTCAAAGCTGGCTTGCTGCAGTTAAACCCCACCATCCCCTTGTTGATAATGATGCTTATGTAGTTAGTTCTGATGTAAGTCTTGCTGGGTACATTTGTACTCACGTTTGCCTATTTTACGTTTTTGCATAGAGACTTCGGTCTCACTAGTAGTTCCACGTGGACTTCGACGTTTAGCTTGTTACCTCAACTACGGTCTTGTGCCTCGGCAGGATCTGGTAGATAGTCAGGCTTCTCAGCCTTTTTCATTTATAGATGTCTGTACTCAGACATGATAGCTTCCGCTTGTGCTTTTATTTGTATGCTCTGAATGTTGGGTCATGAGACTCATGTTTGTAATATCTCGCTCCTCGGAGCCTATTGAATATTTACTTGTGTCATAGAGTCATGTTGTGATGCCATGTTGTATTTGCACATATCGAGCATATTGTGTGTATGTTATTGAAATGCTTGGTATGTGTGGGATCTGTCTATCTAGTTGTTTATCCTTAGTAGCCTCTCTTACCGGGAAATGTCTCCTAGTGTTTCCACTGAGCCATGGTAGCTTGCTACTGCTCCGGAACACTTAGGCTGGCCGGCATGTGTCCTTCTTCGTTCCTGTGTCTGTCCCTTCGGGGAAATGTCACGCGATGAATACCAGAGTCCTGTTAGCCCGCTACAGCCTGGATCACCGGAGTCCTGCTAGTCCAGTGCTGCAGCCTGGATTCACTCGCTGATGACCGACACGTTCGATGCTGGGTCATGGATGCCTGTCCCTGTAAGTTTGTGCCACTTCGGGTTTACGACTAGCCATGTCAGCCCGGGCTCCTTATCATATGGATGCTAGCGACACTATCATATACGTGTGCCAAAAGGCGCAAACGGTCCCGGGCAAAGGTAAGGCGACACCCGTGGGAATACCGTGCGTGAGGCCGCAAAGTGATATGAGGTGTTACATGCTAGATCGATGTGGCATTGAGTCAGGGTCCTGACAGCGTTGGTATCAGAGCTTGACTGCCTGTAGGATTACCAAGCCAAACTGGTCGAAGTTGAGTCTAGAAATTCTTTAGTTATATGAGGGAATTGATTGTGGGATGGAACGTAAGGCTCTTTTTACTCCTTATACCTCATGGCCTTCTGATCTGAGTCATCATCTTCTCTTCTACGGGGATTAAGAACTAGGCTATCTCTTCTTTCTATTAGGATCACGTGTTACTAATCAGTAGACTTATAAGATTGTTGGATTAAGCCTCAGTTCAGTTTCTACCTCTGTATGTTAATTATTGATCTTGAGACCTTGATATTGTGCTTCTAAGTGGTTATGCCACTATTTTTGTGAATGTCTCAAGTCTTTTCTGAGCATTTACAGCCGTTATGCTGTCCGAGTCATCCCAGGTTTCTAAAAAGTTTGAAGCAATTTGCAAATTCCTTCCTCCCGCTTCGATGATCCTTTGGGCCAGATTAACCACACTAATCGGTGTGTTGAGGTAATTATTGCCTCGACATATATGTTGGAATTATTATTATGACCCTAAGTGCTTAGGGGATCATCTAGTGGTCTAGCCATGATCTGTGTTCCCAGTGTGATGATTCTGGCCTTTATTCTCGGAAGCATCCCGTGATGCTACTTAGTAGTAGGTATTCTATTTCTGGGTTTTGAACCCGAGATTCACTCTACTTACCTCATGTTGATAGTGTTTGCTAGTTCCTTCAGGATATTAGTAACTTTGCGATAGTCCTCGAGGTCCGTGGTATTTCCTTCTTCCAAATACTATGGACCACTTATGGCAGATGTTTATTGGATCAAAAGATCACAATTAGAGTACTCTTGAGGAGATCTCCATTCATAAATCGTGACTCTGCCAGTCCTACCTCTCTGCATGGGTTATCTGGAAGATATGTTGAACTTCGTTCGACATGCTAAACCATGCATCCACAACTCAGAAAATCGTATGTTCTTTTGAGTTGTCCCTCTGTAGTTGTACTTGACCCTTGTCCAGCAGTTGATAGTCAAGTTGATGTCGTGCATTCGTGTTCACCGATGCTCGTTATTCTTGTGGTCCGTCAAGCCGTTCAAGTTCGGAATGACTAGGAGAAACAAACTCCAGTACCTCTTCCATATCCAGGATTGAGTCAAAGAAGTTGTATGCCGCAGATCAAATGCCAATCCAACTTTTGGTTTTGTTCTACCTTGGAGTATTACCCCCTTTATGTCAGAATTGTCATGAGAACTGCACCAACTCTCATGAATTTTGACGTAGTGATACTTCTCACCATCATTAGTCATTCCTCGGCCCTCATGTTGATGCAACCGGAATACCGACAAATGAATTGTGATGTGTGAAATCAATACTCCCAGCAACCTCGTTGCTTGGTAGTTAAAGGATAATAATTTCATTCTTAGCGTGTTGGTTTTTGAATCATCCTTCTAAGACTGATCGTGCTACCTAGTCCTTATTTCGGTGCACCCTTCGATTGATGAGTTAGGATCTTGTCAAGTCCTCACTCATTTGATCATATCGTCTTGCCCTCAAAAGCGAGATTCTTCTCGAGCTTAGTAACATACCGGTGGTTCGTGATTTTCCGAATATCTTCTTGGAAGTATTACCAGGTTGTTCCCTGACTGTTATGTTGAGCTCATGATCAAGTTGGTTTCTTGTGAACCACCTTCTCTCCAAGAATCGGTGTTAGATATCCCTGAGCTAGTTGGTTAAGCTAGACAACAACTTGGAGAGTTGGAAGATAAAAGCTTGCCTGACTTAGTTCGTTCCAAAGGGATATTCTTGTGTAGTGTGTGTTGAAGAAAGATGATATCTTCATCGATTGGTCCTTGTGATCAGTTGCTGGACCTATTGTCTTATCAATCCTTTGATTTGAGTGTGGGCTATCGTCAAATCAAATCAGTACCAACGATGCTCGTAATGTTGTCTTATTCGTGGTTGATCCCTCGAGCATACACCATTACATCTTTGGTCTGACCAATGCTATCACCGTGTTCACTTAACTATGGAATTCCTTTTAAAAGGAAACCTAGATGAATTGTTGTTGAGCCCATTGACAACATCCTTATCTCCTCCATGATTTTGTTGAACATTAAGCTAGTGTTGGAAACTTTTGAAAGCATTTGTTCATGCTAGCTCATGAAGCATATGTTTGGATGAAGGTAGTGACTTCCTTTAATTCATGTGCATCTGATGCAAGTTGCCGCCGTGGATTCGAGAAAGGCAATGTTGCTTTCTTTGGAATCATTCCAAATCAGTCATGCACACGTGCGAAGAATTATGTGGTTTGAAGACTTGCAACCTTCAATCTATATGTATCCCTAGCACACCAAGCCACTGATTGATTTGTTCAAGGAGATGGAGTTTCTTCATAAGAGCTAATCCGGACTTATGTAAGGACTGCGATATCCTCGTTGATGGTTCCCAACCAGAACTCGGTAGTGTTTTATTGTAAGACTACCATGTGGGCGTGCTTGTCTGGGACAACGTGTTCACATTTTTGTAGCAGAACCAGCTCATGTTTTGGAGCTTGCTATCGTAGTTCATTCCCCGAGAATCTCGCAACGTCATCTCGTCGATTCGTCTTGCAAACTTCCGTTTTTTTCTTCCTAGACTCGATGAGTCTGGAATATCCTGACACCAACCAGATCTGAATCTCAGGCAGATATGATGGTTGGAATATTTCCCAAGAATTATAATATTGGTCACGCGATAACCGGTAAAGTGGATGTCGTGGCCAACACACCCAGCCGGAAGACCTGTTATTATAATATCTTGATTGATGAAGTTGGCCACCTCCCCATAGGGATTTCGTAGGGTTTACTCCCTAGTTGCCCCTATGGATTTTTGTGTTCCCGAAGTCCGACCTTTTTACTTGATGCTTTAGATATCAAACCATATCTATGAATGGGTTACACTAGCACATCAAGGAGAACATTAGAAGCGGAGTGCTAAATGTCTCTCGGTCGATCATCCAGATTTTATTTCCTTGGCCCCGCCAAGGGTGAAATCTGAGAAGGTGTTATCTTCCTTTGCATCTGCATCCTCCATCACCATTCATCATGGTAGTAAGTTGTGTTACCGGACCCTTGACACGGATGTTGGTAAAACCTTGATGATTATGGAATTGCTCAAGTTCTTGAGAGCACGCGCAAGTGCTAGGTTTGATTGTCGGCATTAACTGTATAGCGCCCTCAGTTTCCTCGGTTATCCTATAACCAGTCCAATAGTGGGATAACTCTCTATTGTTGGGTTCTTCCCCAGTTACCAGAATCATTCCCAGTATTTGCATTTTGTTCCCAGCTTGCACCGCCAATGTGCCATTCTACCATGGGTCTCTTCCATTTCCGGTGATAAGCAAATTCATCCATTGCGTTGTCTTCAACAAGGTAATCCACATCATCCAAGTCCGAGTATGCCATTCTACTGACCCCCTCCAAACGATCGCTTGAGAATTTCCTTAGGCTGGTATAAAGGTTTTCAATGATCTCTGAATCAAAGGTAATTCTTTTTGCCACTTAAGGAAATAATCTACGAATCACCCTCCTCCAGGATGTTTCGTCGTGGTATCATGGCAACTCAACTCCTCGCTACGTGGACAATCGTTTACCACCTTCTTAAGTGTGGAATTGTTGTCCACCTAGTGAACCTTCGTCATTCGTTTCTTTCCACCCCTCTTGATGTGTATCTCGTGTCTCAACCCGAGAGATGGTCCTATGTCTCATTCCGTGAGTTGCTCGATCTTCGAGAAGATCGACCCTTCTAGAGTCTCCTTCTTCCCTCCATGTCATGTTGACAGGATTTCTTAGAGCAAGACTTCAAGACAATGATGGTGATCAAATCAACGTTCCTATGAAGTGCAACCTGGATCGTGAAGATTGTGCTAGGTCGCGTTCCCCCTTCATCTTACCCTACGCTTGAATCTCGAGACGAGATTTTTGTTTAGTGGGGGTGAGTTGTCACATCCCTGGTCCTGTTATGCACTAGGCTAGACCTCATGTGAGCATCATGTTTTAATTCAAATGAAATTTGAATTGAGGAATTTTCAAAGCCTCAGAAACCTTCTAAAAATGATCAACATTAAAATCTCCTCAAAGAAGTCCAAGAAAATGTTCCTCTTAGTCTCTGAAAATATTGCAAAGAGGTAAAACTCAAAACAATATTTTTGGTATCTCAGAGTTAATTATTTTGGGCCTTTGAATTAAATAAATAGCTATTTGCATTGGATATATATATTATATATAAATAATATATGTCCAATAATTACTGGAACATTTTATGTGGTTTGGTATATTTTAACTCTAGCCACATAACTATTTTCATGATTTTATAAAATGGTTTAGTATTTTACTAAACTAAAACAACACAGAACAAAATAGATAAATAAAAACAGAAATAGAAAGAGAGAGAAGGACTACCTGGCGCTCTCCTGGTAGCCCACCTGGCCCAGCAGCACGGCCCAGCCCATCTCCACTTTCCCCCCTGTCGTCTTCCTCTGCCAGTAGGCAGAGGTGAGGCGTGGCGCGCGCCCGAGAGCTCCGGCCACCTCCTGCTTACCTGCTCGCCGCTGGAGGCACCCAAGGGAGCCACGCACTCCCCCTCGCCCCCTGCACCTCTCCTCTCTCCCCCCTGGACCCCATCCCCTCCTCTGCTCCCCTCTCGCGCACACCACCGAGCGGAGCTCGCCGTCATCGTCGCCGTACCCGTGGCCACCGGCCACCCCTAGCCTCGCCGATGCACCCAGGAGCTCCGCCTCGACCCCCTCTTCCTCCCCACCGATCCACGACCCTCCGGAAGCCCTGCATCGCCGCCAACGCGCCGTCTTCAACCTCCGGATCCGACAGCCCCCTCCGATCAATTTGCGGCCTCAGCGCGTCCCCGGCTACACCGAGTTGCTCCCCTTCACCGTTGTGAGCTCCTCTTCGTTCTCCCCCTCTCCCCACCATCGATTGCATCCCCTAGCCGTTGTTTCTGTGATGGCCGAGAGCTCGCTGCCGCCGCCGTGAAGCTCGCCGTTGCTAGCGACACTTGCTGACCATGAAGAGCACCTGGACGAGTTCGACACGTCCCGCAGATGCTTCCCAACCGCCTAGCTTGTTCATTTGCAAGCTGCAGCCCCGCGCCGCTCGAACCCGTAGCTCCGGCCGCCGCCGTTCTGGTCGCCGCCGTCGACCCCGGCCTCCCTGTGCCCAGCTGCGTGCGCCCTAGACGCGCGGGAGCACGGGCTCCCTCCTGGTGCCCTCAGGGTGCCCAACCGCAGCCTGTAGCGCCGCCTCGACCAACTCCGGCGAGTTCCCGTCGCTGCTGTGGTCGCCGGCGTCACCTGCTGACGTGGCACCGGTTAATTAGTGCTAATAACCCCGCTAAACACCCCCAGAGCCACTGCCATGTGGGCCCCTGCGCTTAATTAGGTTAATATAATTATTATGTTAAATTAGTGTTAGTGCCGTGGACCCCACGTGTCAGCTTTGACTCTGGCCCAGTCATCATTGACCGGTCCCACCTGCCATTCACTTAATCCAGACCTGAGACACTGACCAGTGGGCCCCACTGGTCAGGTTTGACCGGACCAGCCCAGTTGACTCTGCTGACATCACAGTGACGTGGGGTTGACGCCATAAATCATTTTCTGGAATTATTTTAATTCTAAATATTCAGGAAATTCCAGGAAATGGCTAAAACTTCTAAAATTCATAGAAATTCAACCGTAACTCCAAATTAAATAATTTATATATGAAAAATTATCAGAAAAATTCAAGGAATCCATATGTACCATTTTCGTGCATGTTTGAACAATGTTTGTCCTCTGTTTTAGACAAAACAAATAAAGGGCATTTAAATAATCATATATGGAGTTGGAAATTGAATCATGTATTCAAACCAACTTCATTTAAATCATAGCTAGATGCACTAGCCCAAAACACATTCATATTGCCATGTCATAGCATGCATCATATTGTGCATTGCATTGATCGTGTTTCTTCTGTGTTTGCCGGTGTTGTTCCCCCTCGGTAGACGTTGTACCGACGATGTGATCGTTGACACTGATGAAGACTCAATGTTATCTTCAGAAGTGCCAGGTAAGCAAAACCCCCTTGTTCATTCCGATACAATCCTACTCTCTCGCTCCTGCTCTCTTTTACTGCATTAGGACAACAATGATTCATTTGTTACTTGCCGCCGTAGCTGAACCCCTTTATCCTTTGCATGACCTGTCATTCCACAGTAAATAGATGAAACCCACTAGTATGAGTAGGAGTTGTTTGAGCCCTGTTGTGCCTACTCATTCATGTTTGTTTGTCATGCCTGCTACTGCTTAGAGTTGAGTCAGGTCTGATTCATCGGGGATGAATCAGAGGTGTGTGAACATGTCCTACTATGTGTGAGCTAAGTGTGTGAACACGATTTGGTAAAAGGTATCGGTGAGAGGCCATGTAGGAGTACATGGTGGGTTGTCTCATTGAAGCCGTCCTCAGGAACTGAGTTCTGTGTTTGTGATCCATGATTCAGCTACTACCATGCATTGGGCCCTGAAATATGACCCCGCTCGACTTCTTATTCACCCTTGTCCTCTGTCCAGGAGTTGCAAGTAGTTTCTGGTGTTTGTAGTATGCTGGAGGCCGTGGACAGCGCTGACCGTAGGGGTGGGCTGTGATGCGGTAGGCACGTGGCCGGGTATACCGGGCGCCCGTTTGGTGTCACGGAACCCTGTTCACATCGTTTGGGGCTGTGAGCGAAACTCCGGCCGGATCTCCTCATGGATGGAACCTGAATAGGCGATAAACCTGGACTAGAGACTTGAGTGTTTAGGTAGGTCGTGGTCTACACCCACGTCGGCTTTCGCTTGAAGTCTGCCGAGCACATGTCGTGTGGAGACGCTAAGTGGTGGAAACATGTATGAAGAAGTACACCCCTGCAGGGTTAATATCATCTATTCGAATAGCCGTGTCCGCGGTAAAGGACTTCTGGGTTGCTTATATCAGTTCATAGACAAGTGAAAGTGGATACTCTAAAATACGCAAGATAAGCGTGAGTGCTATGGATGGCGTTCTCGTAGGGAGACGGGAGCGGATCCATAGTGGTGTATTGATATGGTGAATATGTGGACTCGTGTGCGCCACCTCAAAAGAGTTGCTCGCAGTCGTAGTTTAGGATAGCCACCGAGTCAAAGCTGGCTTGCTGCAGTTAAACCCCACCATCCCCTTGTTGATAATGATGCTTATGTAGTTAGTTCTGATGTAAGTCTTGCTGGGTACATTTGTACTCACGTTTGCCTATTTTACGTTTTTGCAGAGAGATTTCGGTCTCACTAGTAGTTCCACGTGGACTTCGACGTTTAGCTTGTTACCTCATCTACGGTCTTGTGCCTCGGCAGGATCTGGTAGATAGTCAGGCTTCTCAGCCTTTTTCATTTATAGATGTCTGTACTCAGACATGATAGCTTCCGCTTGTGCTTTTATTTGTATGCTCTGAATGTTGGGTCATGAGACTCATGTTTGTAATATCTCGCTCCTCGGAGCCTATTGAATATTTACTTGTGTCATAGAGTCATGTTGTGATGCCATGTTGTATTTGCACATATCGAGCATATTGTGTGTATGTTATTGAAATGCTTGGTATGTGTGGGATCTGGCTATCTAGTTGTTTATCCTTAGTAGCCTCTCTTACCGGGAAATGTCTCCTAGTGTTTCCACTGAGCCATGGTAGCTTGCTACTGCTCCGGAACACTTAGGCTGGCCGGCATGTGTCCTTCTTCGTTCCTGTGTCTGTCCCTTCGGGGAAATGTCACGCGATGAATACCAGATTCCTGTTAGCCCGCTACAGCCCGGTTCACCGGAGTCCTGCTAGTCCAGTGCTACAGCCTGGATTCACTCGCTGATGACCGACACGTTCGATGCTGGGTCATGGATGCCTGTCCCTGTAAGTTTGTGCCACTTTGGGTTTACGACTAGCCATGTCAGCTCGGGCTCCTTATCATATGGATGCTAGCGACACTATCATATACGTGTGCCAAAAGGCGCAAACGGTCCCGGGCAAAGGTAAGGCGACACCCGTGGGAATACCGTGCGTGAGGCCGCAAAGTGATATGAGGTGTTACATGCTAGATCAATGTGGCATTGAGTCAGGGTCCTGACACCTAGCTAATCTAGGAGACACCACTCTCCAAGAATTAACAAATGGTGTGTTGATGATGAACTCCTTGCTCTTGTGCTTCAAATGGTGTGTTGATGATGAACTCATTACCAAAACTAATGCAAATAAGCACACATGAACATGTATTTCCCCTCAAGAAGACATGTGGCATCTCTCCTCTTGAACACCAAGCATCTGGGATCCTTGAGAAATACTTTCTACTAGTATTCTCTCCCCCTGGAGATCTCTCTCTTTTTCTCTCCCTGAAGGATCTCTCTTCCCCTGAGAAGGTGATACTCTCTCTAAAATGACAAGCTTTGATGTGATCTCTCTCTCCCCCTTTGACGTCAATTTCCAAGAAGGGCTTGATAAAAATGTGATCTCTCTCTCCCCCTCTGGAATTTGTCGTGAATGGGTTTGATCCTTGAGTCACAACATAAAGCACTTGATAAAAATGTGATGCTTGTAGAGGACAAGATTCATTGAGTGGAGCTGGAACAGACGAAACACAGAATAAGTGGCAAACTGTTTTTCCTGTGGTGAAATCGGTGGCACCGAGTTGTATGCTTTGGTTGTACAGAAAGAATTCGGTTGGACCAAAAATAACAAATCGGTGAAACCGAGTTCATCATAGAGAAAACACTTGTCACCTCAGATCACTAGACTAATAAGATCTCACAAAAGTTTGCAAGGAATTAACTAAATGATATGCAATGAATTGGATGCATAAAATGCAGAGCAAACAGAAAGAAAAGAAAGAAATCTAGATGAAGTTTTTTTTTGAAAGGGGAAACAAATATGCATGAGACAAATGCAAAAGCACAGAGACGAACTCAAGAGAACTTCATCTAGAGATGGTCGGCGACAAAGTCACCTATGTTATAGTATATTGACTTAGGAGTCAAGTGAGATCACTTGATCATAGGTCATACTCATCGTTTAAGATCAAAATGGGGTTACCATTTTTCGTTTAAGCATCTTGATGTATTCACATCTTGTCGAGTTGCTTTAGCTCATGTCTCGGAGTAAAGCTTCTCTAAGATGGAATAACATACCTTGGTTGGTGGTGTTGATCATGTAGTTGAACTTGTGTGGGTTGCTCAAGGTTGATGTAGCTAATCAAGAGTTGGGAGCACCACTTCGAATTTGAGTCCATCTACCTACATGGGTTAGTTCTTGCAAGGAAGATCACTTGTGTATCCAAAAATGACAATCATGAAGCTCAACATAGAATTTGTCAAAGGATATGTTTGAATGGTTTCGTGCTTCCTTGTCTTCAACCACCTTTGTATAGAGACTTGGTGATGTAGAGATTGCTCAAGATGTGAGTAGGTTACAATATCATGGAATTTGATTCAACCAAGTATCTACATGGGTTAGATAACATGCAAGATGCAAATATGTCTAAGACATAAGATTCTCATCATAAGAGAAATATCAAGGATTAGTCATAAGCTCATGTCTTGCATGTATCCAATGGAGTTTCTACTCCAAGTTTGAAGCATCTATGATGTTCAATTCTCCTCCCAACCTGCAAAACACTTTCGCATCAAGAGGATTAGTGAATATATCCGCTAATTGCTTTTCGGTGCGAACATGCTTAAGATCAATGTCACCCTTAGCAACATGATCTCGAATGAAATGATGACAAACTTCAATATCCTTAGTTCGAGAATGTTGCACAGGATTATGTCCAATTTTGATAGCACTTTCATTGTCACAAAGCAATGGAACATGTTTCACGTATATCCCATAATCTTTAAGAGTTTCGGCCATCCAAAGTAATTGAGCACAACATGAACCGGTGGCAATGTACTCCGCTTTGGCGGTAGATAAGGATACCGAGTTTTGTTTCTTGGAGGACCAAGACACAAGAGATCTACCAAGAAATTGACAAGTACCCAAAGTGGACTTTCTGTCAACCTTGTCTCTGGCATAGTCTGAGTCAGAGTAGCCAACAAGATCAAAAGAGGCCCTCTTAGGATACCAAATGCCAAAATTTGGTGTATGTATTAAGTATCTCACTATCCTTTTCACAGCCTTAAGATGACATTCTTTAGGAGCAGCTTGATATCTTGCACACATGCACACACTTAACATAATATCGGGACGTGAAGCACACAGGTATAACAATGAACCAATCATAGAGCGATAAACCTTTTGATCAACCGGTTCACCATCTTTGGTCAAATCAAGATGTCCACTAGTAGGCATGGGTGTAGTCATACATTTGCATTCTTGCATATTGAACTTCTTGAATAAGTCCTTAGTGTACTTCATTTGAGAGACAAAAGTACCTTCCTTAGTTTGCTTGATTTGCAACCCAAGAAAGAATTTGAGTTCACTCATCATTGACATCTCAAACTTCTCCGACATTAGCTTTCCAAACTTCTCACTAAAATGAGGGTTAGTTGATCCAAATATGATATCATCAACATGAATTTGGCATTCAAATAATTCTCCATTAACCCTTTTAGTGAAAAGAGTAGAATCAATTTTCCCAATTTCAAATCCCTTTCCAAGAAGAAACTTAGTTAAGCATTTGTACCAAGCTCTAGGAGCTTGTTTAAGACCATAAAGAGCTTTGTGAAGTTTGTAAACATGATTTGGTTTCTTAGGATTGACAAAGCCGAGAGGTTGTTTAACATAAACTTCCTCCTCTATTTCACCATTTAGAAAAGCACTTTTAATGTCCATTCGGTACAATCTGATATCATGGTGATTAGCATAAGCAAGTAAGATGCGAATAGACTCAAGTCTAGCAACGGGAGCATAAGTCTCACCATAGTACATACCTTCGACTTGTGTGTAGCCTTGGGCGACGAGACGTGCTTTGATGCGAACTACTTGTCCATCTTGATCTTGCTTGTTGCGAAACACCCATTTGGTACCGATGATGTTGTGGTTGTTGTCGGGCTTCTCAACCAATGTCCAAACTTGGTTTCTCTCAAAGTTGTGTAGCTCTTCATGCATAGCGTTTATCTAATCTGGATCTTCCAATGCTTCTTTGACCTTCATAGGTTCAATGCTAGAGATGAAAGAATAGTTTTCACAAAAGTTAGCTAAATGAGTTTTAGAGCGAGTGATTGTCCCGGTTTGAATATCATTGTAGATTTGCTCGACGGGATGGTCTTTAGAAATTCTTTCTCGAACTTGTGAAAGCTTTTGCTTGGTTCTTGGTTGAACATCTTCTTCATCTTCTTCTTCTTCTTCTTCTTCTTCGTTGTTGGCGTTGTCGTTCTCTTGTCGTGGTCGAGAAGGAGGTTGTTGACGTTCTTGATGCACTTCCTTGTTTTCTTCAACTTGGTGTCTCCCACTTGTGGATGCTTCCGTGTCAACTCTCGGTTCACCTTGTCGTGAAGTAGAAGCTTCCACTTGGACGGACGAGGTACTATCCTTCACCTCCGTTGGACGGACCTTGCCAATAGACAAGTCTTGGATTGCTTCCGAAGGATCTTTGTCTCCTACATCAATTAGCAATTGCTCTACTTGCGGCCGTTAGATTCATCAAACTTCACATTTACCGTCTCTTCAACCTTTCGGGTGAAATTGTTGTAGACACGGTATGTGTGAGAGTTTGATCCATAACCTAGTAGGAAACCTTCATGAGACTTAGGAGCAAATTTAGAACGACGATGCTTATCAAGAATGTAGCACTTTGAGCCAAATACTTGAAAGTATCCAACTTGGGGTTTCTTACCGGTGAGGAGATCGTATGCCGTCTTGCCGAGTAGCTTGTGAAGATACAAGCGATTTGTTGCATGAAAAGCTGTCTCAACCGCTTCTGCCCAAAAGTGCTTCGGCGTCTTGTACGCATCAAGCATCGTTCTCGCCATTTCGATGAGCGTCCGGTTCTTCCTCTCAACAACTCCATTTTGTTTAGGTGTGTACGTAGCCGAGAACTCGTGTGAAATCCCTTCTTCGTCAATAAAGGTGTCCACATTTGCGTTCTTGAACTCTGTTCCGTTGTCGCTGTGAACCTTCTTGATCTTCACTTCAAACTGATTTTGGGCCTTCCTAGCGAAGTTTTTGAAGATCTTTTGGACCTGCGATTTATCATCAAGAAAGAACACCCACGTAAATCTTGAAAAATCATCAACTATAACTAGACCAAAAGAATTTCCACCGAGACTCTTGTAAGAGTTGGGACCAAAGAGATCCATGTGAAGTAGCTCAAGTGGCCTCCTTGTGGTCATGATATTCTTCACGGGATGCCTTCCTCCAACCTGTTTACCTGCTTGACAAGCACTGCAAAGTCTATCCTTATCAAATATGACATCATTAACTCCAAGGATATGATTTCCTTTAATAAGCTTGTCAAGGTTTCTCATGCCAACGTGACCTAGTCGTCTATGCCATAACCAACCTTTTGAGGATTTAGCAATGAAGCAAGTTTTAGGTTGAGCCTTTTTAGTGAAATAAACAATGTATAGATCACCTCTACGTATGCCGGTAAAGACCATGTTATGATTGTCTCGACGAAACACTTGGCAATCTACTTCAGTAAATAGAACATTGAAACCGAAATCAGCAAGTCTAGATACTGAAAGTAAGTTGTAGCCAGGAGATTCAACGAGCATAACATTTTGTATGGAGCTATCATGTGATATGGCCACCTTACCGAGGCCAACCACCTTACCCTTTGAGTTGTCACCGAAAGTGACATACTTTCGAGGACTATCATTATCAGCAAGATCACGAAACATGTCTTTATCTCCGGTCATGTGATCAGTACATCCACTATCAAGAACCCATTCCTTTCCTCCTGCCATATATCCCCGAAGATTTGCCATTAGACCAAAGTGTCTCATTACATCATCAAGATCGAAATCACTTTCATCATCCTCACCATAGTATCCATGTTCAACATCGTCATGTGGTGGATCAAATCCTAGAGAGGGTGATTCGTTAGAGTGAGTTTGACAATGATCTTGTCTATGAATTTTTATAGCTTCGGAAATAATATCACTAATAATACCAACATTTCCTTTGGCACGCATGAGGTTTGTGAGCTCAAATAGACGATCACCAAACATTGGATCACTAGAATTCATCTTACTCAAGGCAATAGACTTATGAAGAATTTCATCAAGATTTTTCAAAGAATAATCAGGAAATCGTTCCTCAAGAAATTTTCATATAGTGTAGGCACACTCAAGAGTAGGCAGTTTTATAATCAAGTTTCTAGGCAAGCCTCTAGTGATAAGATTAACAGTTCTAACATTCCTAATCATGTCAATAGACTCATCAAGGGTAGGATGCATAGGATCAACACAAGGTGCACAAGGACTAGCAATGTACTTGTTCAAATGATATTGATTGAAAATTACAAGCATCTCATTTATCCACTCATGAAAATACTCTCCATCAAGAATAGGCACTCTATGTCTAAGACTCCCCAAAGTAGACTCATCCATCTTCCTCCAATGGTGATTAAACCAAGGCAATGGAGACCAATGCTCTGATACCACTTGTAGGACCTTGAGAAGAGCTGTCTAGAGGGGGGGGGGATTAGACACTAAGTACCAAAGTTGCAGTTTTTAACCCTTTTTAAGTTTAAGTGGAGTTTAGGCACAAATTTAACAAT
Organism: Triticum aestivum; assembly: GCF_018294505.1. Lineage (NCBI taxonomy): Eukaryota > Viridiplantae > Streptophyta > Magnoliopsida > Poales > Poaceae > Triticum > Triticum aestivum. Next base: position 544,567,397 of record NC_057810.1, on the reverse strand, counting down.
CACAATGTATAGCAAACAAGCATGCAAAGAATATATGAGCAGCGGAAAGTAAGGCATGCAAATTGCAAGAATGTAAGGAGAAGGGTTTTGGAGGATTCAAATGCAATTGGAGACACGGATGTTTTTGGCATGGTTCCGATAGGTGGTGCTATCGTACATCCACGTTGATGGAGACTTCAACCCGCGAAGGGTAACGGTTGCGCGAGTCCACGGAGGGATCCACCCAAGAAGGGTCCACGAAGAAGCAACCTTGTCTATCCCACCATGGCCGTCGCCCACGAAGGACTTGCCTCACTAGCGGTAGATCTTCACGAAGTAGGCGATCTCCTTGCCCTTACAAACTCCTTGGTTCAACTCCACAATCTTGTCGGAGGCTCCCAAGTGACACCTAGCCAATCTAGGAGACACCACTCTCCAAGAAGTAACAAATGGTGCGTTGATGATGAACTCCTTGCTCTTGTGCTTCAAATGATAGTCTCCCCAACACTCAACTCTCTCTCATAGGATTTGGATCTGGTGGAAAGAAGATTTGAGTGGAAAGCAACTTGGGGAAGGCTAGAGATCAAGATTCATATGGTAGGAATGGAATATCTTGGCCTCAACACATGAGTAGGTAGTTCTCTCTCAGAAATAGGATGCTAGAAGTGTAGGCTTGTTCTGATGGCTCTCTCTGCGAATGAAGAGGAGGTGGAGGGGTATATATAGCCTCCACACAAAATCTAACCATTACACACAATTTACCAATCTCGGTGGGACCGAATCAATAAACTCGGTCAAACCGATTTAGTAAACCTAGTGACCGTTAGGATTTTCGGTGGGACCGAAAATGCAACTCGGTAGGACCGATATGGTTAGGGTTAGGGCATAATGTAATCTCGATGAGACCGATTACACAAACTCGGTGAGACCGATTTTGGTAATTAGCTAACCAGAGAGTTGGTCAGGCAAACTCGGTGGGACTGATTACTCAAACTCGGTGGGACCGATTTTGGTAATAAGTTAACCAGAGAGTTTGCATTGTAATCTCGGTAGTACCGATTGCTCAAACTCGGTAAGACCGATTTTGATAATGGACATACACAGAGAGATTACAATCCCATCTCGGTGAGACCGAGATCCCTATCGGTAAGACCAATTTGCCTAGGGTTTGTGGCAGTGGCTAAGACATCCAAACTCGGTGGCGCCGGGTAGAAAGAATCGGTATGGCCGATTTTGGCTTTGGGTTTAGGTCATTTGTGGATGTGAGAAAGTAGCTGAGGGTTTTGGAGCATATCACTAAGCACATGAAGCAAGAGGCTAATTAAGAAACACCTCATCCCTCCTTGATAGTATTGGCTTTTCCTATAGACTCAATGTGATCTTGGATCACTAAAATGTAAAAAGAAGAGTCTTGAGCTTGAAGCTTGAGCCAATCCTTTGTCCTTAGCATCTTGAAGGAGTTCCCACATCCTTTAGTCCATGCCACTCCAATGTTGAACTTCTCTAGAATATACTAGATAAAAGTGTTAGTCCAACAAGAGATATGTTGACATTTATTACCAAAACCACCTAGGGAGCACTTGTGCTTTCACCCCGGCAAACTTGGCTTGCCGGGGTCGGAACGCCAACTTGTTGTTCTTATTCCACATGGCTTAACGGAGACGCTCACGTGTCCTGCGAACCAAAAGGGACAGGAAAGGACAAAGAGATGCAGACTCAACCTCTATGCTAGGGGTTAGTCGCCGCTAAGCACTATCAACCCTAACCAAGGGAGAGACTCGATCTAGCATGCATGCTATAACTTAGGGCGCCAGCGCTTCATTTATTTTATGCTCAGGGTCTGCACTTGGCTTCGTACAAAGGGTTACATGCCTTGCCGGCAAGGCTTGTACAAAAGGTGGCTTGCTAGGGGGCCCGGCAAGCCACGCCTTATGGGTAAAACTTGCGAAGATGCTCGATGTTCTAGGAGTTGCTCACTGGAATGGCATCTTCGGTCTCCAGGCGGACTGCGCCGGGCCTGGTGACTCGTATTACCCGATAAGGGCCTTCCCACTTCAGCGTCAACTTGTTGGAATTCTTGGCCGACTGAATGCGCCGAAGAACAAGGTCGCCTTCCTCAAAGCTTCGGGCATGAACCTTGCGGGTATGGTAGCGGTGCAAGGCTTGCTGGTAGAGTTCTGCTCTAACAGCCGCCCAAAGATGATCTTCCTCAAGGAGCATCGCGTCATCTTGCTGCAATCGCTCTTGCTCAAGCTCATCATAAGCGAGCACTCGAGGTGACCTGTATATGAGTTCCGTGGGGAGAACTGGCTCTGGCCCGTAGACTAGGGCAAAGGGTGTCTGCCTGGTGGCTCGATTTGGCGTCGTCCTGATCGACCAAGGAACCCCTGGCAACTTATCAATCCAGCGCCTTACACTCTTGCGCAGCCTGTCAAAAGTCTTCGTTCTTAAGCCTCGTAAAACTTCAGCATGTGCTCCCTCTGCTTGGTCGTTGCTTCGTGGGTGTGCCACGGAAGCAAAACAGACCTTGCTGCCGAGATCCTCGATGTACTGCATGAAAGCGTGGCTTGTGAACTATGTGCCATTGTCGGTGATGATCCTGTTTGGTACACCAAAATGACAAACTAGCCCCTTGAAGAACTTGATGGCTGACTGCACTATCACCTTCCTCACTGCTTCCACCTCATGCCACTTTGTGAACTTGTCGATCGCGATGTACAAGTACTCAAAGCCCCCGACAACGCAAGGGAAAGGGCCCAATATGTCACGCTGTGACAGCCTGATTTTTGGCCCTTTCTTTTTCTTTTGTTTTCCCGAGGTTTTTGCCTGAGTTTTCTTTTTCCGTGGCTTTGTGGTCTGGAAACTCAAGAAGATGACCTCTTCTTTGCTTCCAGAGTGTCTTGTCATTCCCAAATCTTTCCCTAGACCCTGTCATTTTCATCCTAGCCCAAATCCCAATATTCTTTTTATTGGGAATATTCCTTTTCTATTAAAGGAATAACTCAAATTGCCCTAGGTTGTGAAGCAACCTATATTTCCATCACTCCAAAAATTCCCAAATAATTCTCATCAATTGTTTGGGTGATATATTGATCAAATATGACAAAACTTTTCATTGCCATGTTCACAAATAATTCCCCAATATTCCTTTTTCTATATTTCCCTGAATGGCACTTTGTGAAGGAAGTGTCATTTATACTTTTCCTATTGACTCCCAACCTATTTGGGCATGTTTATATGTCCAAATAATTGCCTCATGCACAAGTTCAAATTTATTTGCCTAGCCAATCTTCCTTAGTGATTTTTCAAAGTTTCTGTCAAACAGAAGGCTTTGTGAAGGAAGTACTAGCTAGGAGTACCCAAATGAGTTGAACTTTTGCACACTACTTAATGTTCTGATATTAACCCCCTCCACCTATTTGCAGCCCCATCCAATCATCTATGTGAGCACAGGAGCAAATCTTTGTTTCTGGCAATATTTTTAGGTTGTGAAACAAGTATATTTTACATTGCTTCAAAAATCCTGATAAATTACCAGATAAATCTTATACCCATAAAACATCTCTCCACCCAATTTGGTGTCATTTCAATGAGCCATTTGATCACCATAATTATTCCAAGTTTCTGTCCAGAGGAGATGTTTGTGAAGCAAGTACCATGTTGGCTTTGCCAAATGGAATGATACGTGGTGAGCATTATCATATGACCAAATGACTTAGATTTGACCAAAATTACCCCAATTGAACACGCCATGTGAGTGCATCTTGCTGATCTTCATTTCTGGACCAAATATGCAGTTGTGAAGCAACTGCAGTAAATCTAGATCCCTTTACCCTCAAAACCTCCAGGATCATAGTCCCTCCATAGCTAAACATCCCAGACAACTTATTTGGCCTCAAGTAGTTCCCTATTGATCACGAGTGCATGGCTAAGTTTACCGCAGTAAACTTCAGCACTTGATAACTATTTAACCCTAGCTGTTTTCACAAAGTTACCACCATAGTTGGGGCCTCCCTAGGAAGGACTAACCCCCAGGCATCATTTGGCATCGATCGTGTCCCTGTGTGCGCCAGTGCACGTGGTGACCGCCTCTCTGGCATGCCATGGACGCGAGCTGGATGTCTTCTTGCTCGGGCCCCTCCTCTGCTCGGCGTCCCAGCGAGCACGAGCCTGTCCAGCATGTTCCCCATGTTATCGCCGTCCTCCTGGAGCCCTCTCCCCCTCCGTCAGCCCCTCCGTCAGCGCTCGTCGCCGCGCGCCCACGAGAGATCTGTGGCCCACCGAGCTTTTATGGCGCTCGGCCTCTTCCTCTACCCCTCCCTTGGTTGTCTCTTCCCCGTGAGCTACTCCTTGTGCCTCGCCGTCGCCTTCTCCCGATCCCATGCATGAGCACACTCGCCTGTGGCGCTGGCCACGCGTCCACGGTGACGCCAATGCGGCTCCCTCTCCCCCTTGGCTATTTAAGCAGCCTCGAGGCCTCCCGATCACCCCAAGCTCGTTGCTTCCCTCCCAGAGCCCCGCCTAGCTAACTCCTCGAGCTCGAGGAGCTCTCTGTGGTCGCCATTGTCTCCATGGCCGCCGCCCCTGTCCACTCTGATTCCGGTGAACCAAAGCCCCTCTCCTCCGTCTTCCACCTCTAGTAGGTCACCCATCCACCATAGCCTCTCCCACAGCCCTCCGTTAGTCGCCGGAATCACCATGGCCTCGTCCTCTATATTCAGCCGAAGCCCAGTCCGCCGCAGCCACGGTCCCGCCCTGCCCGAGTCTCCCTGACGTTTGTCTGGTGGTGGGACGGGTGCGCCTCGCCGTCCTGAGCACTCCGGTGGTCCAAGCTCTGCCGGAGGTGGCCCGAGTGGCCAGAGCGAGCGCCGGCGCCGGCGGCCTCTCCTCTACCCTGCGCGTGGCGTCGGGGAAAAAAGAAGGAGGAGTGGGAGGTGGGCGTTGACCCAGCGCGTGGGCCCCGCAGCCCCACCCGTCGGCGGCCCTGCCGCCCGGCCCCGCCTCTGCCCCTTTTGACCGGTCGTCGCCACGTCAGTTAAGTGGAGGCGTATTTCCACTTTACATTTTTGCTGATTGAAAATGTATTTCTAACTTTGCGCTTCTGCCTTATCCACCGAGGGACCTGTTTGCTGAAGAAATTTTTTGCAGAAAAGTCCCAGAGATTCAACCCTTCATAACTTTTTTAACCATAGCTCCAAATAAGGTGAAACCAATGCTCACTTCTTCGTTTTGTCAAGACCGTTCTGTTGGTCATGCTTTCACTATGGTTTGACACTGTGAAAATGACCATGTTGCCCCTGCCCTTATTCAGCCCCCTTTGAGAGAGTACTGTTCCTGGCAAATCTTTCCGCGTCTTCACCGCACTTCTCCCCGGTGCCTTCTTCACCCCCAGGCAAGCCACAATACCCACTTGCATGATAGTCATGCAGTAGCCATGGTTTTCAAATTGAATCTTTATTAAATGTTTGCTTGTTGAAAAGATGGTCATCGTTGTTCCGGTGATGTTTAGATTTGCATGTTCACTTTTGTGCTATGTTGTTTTGTACTCTGTTATCATGTTCTACCTACTAGTATCTCCTTCCATATGTTTATGCTTGCTAGTAGTACATGTTGATGTTGGTGATGGTCATGCTAGTCAGTATGCCATGCTCAGTGGATATGATTTATTGTTGATATGGTGGATAGTTATGTGATACCCTCATGATTATGTTGATATCATGTTCATGCATTTTGTCATGGCTCAGCATATTTGCATTCAAGTTAACCGGATTAAATTGAACTTGAACAACTGCTGCTGAGTCATGGTGCCGCTGAAACGATACTGACCAGTGCAACCATGCTTACTGGTATGGGACGGTCCTAACTGGGTCTATTGTCGTGCCTCTCGCTGGTGCCTCTAACGAGGGAAGGTTATGGGTGCGCGCTACCCTGATTAGGTAGGCGAACATAAGCCTTGTGTACCCGTTGTAGATTAGTTTTTGGATCCAGGTCCGAGAGTGGGACGGCCCACAATGGTGGTCGTTGTGTCTTGATGTAGACACGGGGCCACCCATGACTTAGCCCAGAGAGGAGTTGGTTGGAGTGGCCGGGAGAGTGTCATGGCAGTAGATCGGTTTTGTCGGAACGCCGTTGGTCCACCCGAATGGGAGTGTGAGGCCATGGGTTCCGTAGTGTGGGTACAGTGTACTAACCTCTGAAGAGTGTATATTGAATCTATCAATAGCCGCGCCCGCGGATAAGGGCCCAGGTCGAAAGTAGGTCACACTATGAGTCAATAGTAATCAGAATAATGTGCTTAATAACAATGAGATAAGTTGGTTGTGGTCGTCGTAAGGATCACGGGCCATTTAGTGGTCGAGTTTTGATCGCCGTAAGGATCACGGGCCAAGTGTTGGTCGGGTTGTGATCGCCGTAAGGATCACAGCCAAGTGTTGGTCGGGTTATGATCACCGCAAGGATCACGGTGGTATCGAGGATACCGAGTTGTTGTATATTCGTGATGTTGTGCGAGTAAAGCTCAAGCTCCTTGTGGTCATTTAATGATTGCAATGGTATTGTTTATACCAAGCTTGATTTGATCCTAAGATGATTGTGTGATGTCCGAGGTCAGTAAGTGATGCATGTGATGGTTACAAGGTACAGAATAAGTGGTGCATGTAGTGACATCATGTTGCATGATAGTATTGTCGGATTAATATGTTCGTGCCATGTTCATGTTGTGTTAACTGTATCATGTTCAAGTTGTTCATGCTATATTGTTCTGATGATATCATGTTAAATATCTGCCTAACCTGTAAATGCCATGCTGTTGTCTGCCTTGAATGCTTCTGGTTTATTGTGAGCTTGCAAGTACATTCAATGTACTGACCTGGCGTGTCATGCCAGTTTGCAGGTCATTCCGGATTTGATTGCTTGCTTGTCGTGGTTTCCGTTCATGCGAGCTAGGATAAGCGTTCCAGCCAGAGTCCCTGCGGAGTAGAGTTCACCACTGTCGTTGTTGTTCCGCTGCTAGAGTTCTTCCGCTGCTTCGAGTTGTTCTGCTGCTTTCATAGAGCAACTGAGGATGGCGTAGTGTTGTCGTACCGATGTTATTCATTGTAAAATCGGAGACATTGTATTCATATTCGTGTAATAATAGAAAGCTAGTTTGTTCTATGCTAAGTAGTGTCGTATTCCAGAAGACTTCATCTCGATCTCTGAGCTGGAATACGGGGCGTTCCGGTTTTCTCTGAGCTGGGGTGCCACTGGCTTGGTATCAGAGCAGGTCTGGCTGTAGGACGCCCCTAGACCGCGCGAACGTTAGAAAGAGGTAGTATAGACCCCAGTTGGTTTGTTGCACTTGAGTGCTGCATTTGTTTGTCGCATAGCATGCATATAGATTATTATTTAGTCGCTAATGGTTTATCTGGTGAGTCTAGCTGGCATCGGTTTGGATCCACTACAGCTCAACCTTTGCATTTCTCCAGTTCCTTTTCTTTCGGTGTTTGGTGTCATTTCTGTCCCAGCAGAGTGATACCAAGTGATCCCGACACTGTTTGCAAAAATGGTGCTCAGGTATCGCACCGATGTCTTTCCTTCAGTCCCACCTATCATTTTGGTGATGGACATGCGTCTATCCCGGATCGTTCTTTTATTTTGTCGTGTTGGCAACCCTTAATGATCTTAGTTATCAAGAAAGGGCAATGTCAGCAGCCTCAGTTTTCCCTGCTATCCTATTTCTTGGACGAGTACGGATCTTTTTCCATCCACTTGATAATGATGTGGTTGCGACCTTTGTGTCCCACTGCATGGTTACCAAGTACGTCCTTGCCTCCAAGCTAGTTCAGGTTGCCACCTGGCTAAGCTAGCACTTGGTGTACCACTGTTTACACCAATTCTTGCACACATTTATTCGTCCTCGTGCACACCGTCACAGCATGCGAGATCGTAGTACCGGAGATTCCGCGAAATTTGTGTGCTTAAGTAGGCAAGCATATTGTGTGACTAGCAGTAATATGTGATGATTGCTTGATTAATTACATTAGTAGAATGCTTGTGTGCTTTTGTTTTAGTCGTTTCTGTTGTTCCTTTCTTTGGGCCTTCGGTGTTACAAATTTTTCCCCTATTAAAGTTGCTCGTCAGTTGACACCGGACCCAGAGAGTCGGCAAGAAATGCATATATTTGGGAACTCAGCTAAATAGAATGGAATTATCAGCCGACTACAGTGAAATTGGGAATATCTTGTCTGGATACAAAAGAAATCCTGGATGGACCATCAGTATAAAGTTTGCATTAGCGTGCACTCATCACAACAAAATGATTAAATCAGCAAGAACATAAATTGTGTGCAAGGTTGACGGAAGATTATCAAAGCTATGGCTCAGATACAAGTTTAATTTTTCGTTGAGGATGATTTTGGAACTCGATGTACCTGGAAGCAACAAAAAATATGGCATATACTCGGAAAGGAGAATTGTCCTGCAAAACCCTGTTTCATATAAGAAATCAACATCGGAAGTATTAAGATGGTATGTATATGTGGAAATCGGTCTGTGTATCACAATAAGAAGTTTCTGGTGAAAGCAACCCAATCTTCCCTCGCAAGATACCAGAGAAGCTTCCAAGGCAAGATTCATCTATCTTCCTCAGTATGATACATGAATGATTTCCCGTGCAAGTTACTCTGCCTTCTTTAGTAAGAAACCGCACGCATAAGGTACTGAGTCTTTCCCCAGCAAAGTCTTTAAGGGGGTAAGCTTCTGAAGCACGATACCCAGTCTTCTTCAGCAAGCTGTCCGATGAAAGTTTTGAGCACAAGCTAGCAAATATTACTCAGTAAGACATTGGTACAAGGTAGTACACTGTGAATTGACAGCACATGGCGGTGAATCCCAAGAATCAGATCCGCAACATTTTGGTCAGAATCAAGAATCAGTCAGAATACACGTCTGCCTCGGAATTAGGTCCTCATATATATGCAATGAGCATACCATCAAGATCTTACAAGTCACTCGGATGTGGATCTGACAACCACGTGAGGATGGTTACGAGAATAAAGCCAGTATACACCACAGTGTGACAAAGGATAATGAGGATTAACAACCTCAATGAGCTCAATACCAGTACCCGTGAACCTGGAAAATGATCCTGATGAGCCCTTCTCCCCTTTTTGTCCAATGACGGCACCACGCCTGTGATCTGAGCTATTTCTAGCTATCCGGGGTGGATGCCTATTTTTGTTTCTCTCTTCAACGACTGTCACGAGTCTGAGCTACTTTTCGGCCGCCTCGTACAACCGTTGAGTTTCTTTTTGTGGAAGTAGCCCTATAGCTGCTTTTTGGCCATTTTAGGGAATTGTCACCTTCTTCTTATCGACCCAGTCTCATGCTCTGAGCTGTTTTTTTGGCCGTCCTGAGCCGTGGTTGAGTTATTTCAGTAATGTCCCAGATCTGAGTTGTAAAGACCGTTCTGGTGGCTGCTGATTTATTTGACGAGTTCTTGCAAGGGTTTCGGATGATCATTTCCCAACAATCAGAACCCGAGAGGTGTTGAACCTGCCATTTAATGGGTTACCTTATCAGAAAAATGAGGATAAACTACAATTGCCGAAAAATTGCACCGATAGTACCAATGGTCATACAAAGAAGCAATATGGCCCAGCTCTTTTAGCCAAAGGTCCAGACCAAAAAAACAATAATGAAGGAGCAAGACCAGTGAAGCAGGTATGAAAATTGTACACGACCCCCATGGTGCAGATACCCCGGACAGTCTAAGTCAGTATTGATCCACATGGATATGCCTACAACATGAGTAATCAGCATGAGAAATAACAGTCTGGAAGCCTGAGTCCTCACTTATATGAATCATCATGAATAGTCTATCATGAACAAAAATTTTCTGTCAAAACCATCGTTAGTCAAGTCTGTAGATATTATCATACATGCCAAACCCTTTATGCTGGCCGCGACAGGAGACAATCAAATATTCGGTACGGATCTGATACTCACGACAATGGAACCAGTTAAGAGGATTCAGAAACTTCTGCGATGCGTCAGAATCTGTCAGGAAACGGTTATGTTTTAACTCACTGTTTGGAACCCAAAGGACCTGCATTTAGTGGAGAAACCCAATGCAATGAGTCCGAGCTTGAGTTTTCATCAGAAAAATCTGATCATCATTACATGAAAGGTTGTCAGTGCCTGGTGGCACACTCAGCGGAAATCACTTTTGGATTTGTGAGACGGACATATATTTCAGTCGTGATAATCAAATCACATTTAGCTAGTTAGCAGATCTAAAAAGAGATTGGAGCCAATATAAGAATGAGCAAGCCAGGTAAGATTTGTCAGAATGTGGATACAGTAAAGCAAACCACCCCAGGGCCAGTCGGATAAAAATTTAGTGGGAACAACAATAAAGGAAAACGGATACCCGAGTTGGAAATGGTTTCCTTAAGTCAGAATATTCATACTTGTTCCCCGAGCAACCAAATCTCGAGGACGAGATTTATTTATGGGGGTAAGGTTTGTGACAGCTTGATTTTTGGCCCTTTCTTTTTCTTTTGTTTTTTCGAGGTTTTTGCCTGAGTTTTCTTTTCCGTGGCTTTGTGGTCTGGAAACTGAAGAAGATGACCTCTTCTTTGCTTCTAGAGTGGCTTGTCATTCCCAAATCTTTCCCTAGAACCTGTCATTTTCATCCTAGCCCAAATCCCAATATTCTTTTTATTGGGAATATTCCTTTTCTATTAAAGGAATAACTCAAATTGCCTAGGTTGTGAAGCAACCTATATTTCCATCACTCCAAAAATTCCCAAATAATTCTCATAAATTGTTTGCGTCATATCTTGATCAAATATGGAAAAACTTTTCATTGCCATGTTCAAAAATAATTCCCCAATATTACTTTTTCTATTCTGCCATGAATGGCACTTTGTGAAGGAACTGTCATTTATATTTTTCCTATTGACTCCCAACCTTTGTGGGCATGTTTATATGTCCAAATAATTGCCTCGTGCACAAGTTCAAATTTATTTGCCTAGCCAATCTTTCTTAGTGATATTTCAAAGTTTCTGTCAAACAGAAGGCTTTGTGAAGGAAGTACTAGCTAGGAGTACCCAAATGATTTGAACTTTTGCACACTACTTAATGTGCTCATATTAACCCCTTCCACCCATTTGCAGACCCATCCAAGCATCTATGTGAGCACATGAGCAAATCTTTGTTTCTGGCAATATTTTCAGGTTGTGAAACAAGTATACTTTACATTGCTTCAAAAATCCTGATAAATTACCAGATCATTCTTATGCCCATAAAACACCTCTCCACCCAATTTGGCCTCATTTCCACGAGCCATTTGATAACCATAATTATTCCAAGTTTCTGTGCGGAGGAGATGTTTGTGAAGCAAGTACCATGTTGGCTTTGCCAAATGGAATGATACGTGGTGAGCCTCATCATATGACCAAATGACTCAGCTTTGACCAAAATTACCCCAATTGAACACTCCATGTGAGTGCATCTTGCTGATATTCATTTCTGGACCAAATATGCAGCTGTGAAGCAAGTGCAGTAAATCTTGATCCTTTTACCCTCAAAACCACCAGGATCATAGTCCCTCCATAGCTAACGTCCCAGACAACTTATTTGGCCTCAAGTAGTTCCCTGTTGATCACCAGTGCATGGCTAAGTTTACTGCAGTAAACTTCAGCAATTGATAACTATTTAACCATAGCTGTTTTCACCAAGTTACCATCATAGTTGAGGCCTCCCTAGGATGGACTAACCCCCAGGCATCGTTTGGCTTCGATTGTGGCCCTGTGTGCACCAGTGCGCACAGTGACCGCCTCTCTGGCATGCCATGGACGCGAGCTGGATGTCTTCTTGCTCAGGCCCCTCCTCTGCTCGGCGTCCCAGCGAGCACGGGCCTGTCCAGCGTGTTCCCCGCATTGTCGCCGTCCTCTTGGAGCCCTCTCCCCCTCGCCAGCCCCTCTGTCAGCGCTCGTCGTCGCGCGCCCACGAGAGATCTATGGCCGACCGAGCTTTTATGGCGCTCGGCCTCTTCCTCTGCCCCTCCCTTGGTCGTCTCTTCCCCGTGAGCTACTCCCTATGCCTCGTCATCGCCTTCCTCCAAGCCCGTGCATGAGCACACACGTCCGTGGCGCCGGCCACGCGTCCACGGCGACGCCAGCGCAGCTCCCTCTCCCCCTTGGCTATTTAAGCAGCCTCGAGGCCTCCCGATCGCCCCAAGCTCGTTGCCTCCCTCCCAGAGCCGTGCCTAGACAACTCCTCGAGCTCGAGGAGCTCTCTATGGTCACCATTGTCTCCATGGCCGCCGCCCCTGTCCACTCTGATTCCGGTGAACCGAAGCCCCTCTGCTCTGTCTTCCACCTCTAGTAGGTCACCCAGCCACCATAGCCTCTCCCGCAGCCCTCCGTTAGTCGCCGGAATCGCCATGGCCTCATGCTTTATCTTCGGCCGAAGCCCCGTCTGCCGTGGCCATGGTCCCGCCCTGCCCAAGTCTCCCTGAAATTCGTGTGGTGGTGGGACGGGTGCGCCACGCCGTCCTGAGCACTCCAGCGGTCCAAGCTCCACCGGAGGTGGCCTGATTGGCCGGAGCGAGCGCCGGCGCCAGCGGCCTCTCCTATGACCTGCGCATGGCGTCGGGGAAAGAAGAAGGAGGAGCGGGTGGTGGGCGTTGACCCAGCGCGTGGGCCCTGCGGCCCCACCTATCGGCGGCCCCGCCTCTGCCCCTTTTGACCGGTCGTTGCCACGTTAGTTAAGTGGAGGTGTATTTCCACTTTACGTTTTTGCTGATCGAAAACGTATTTCGAGCTTTGTGCTTCTACCTTATCCACTCAGGGACCTGTTTGTTGAAGAAATTTTTGTAGAAAAGTCCTTGAGATTCAACCCTTCATAACTTTTTAACCGTAGCTCCAAATAAGGTGAAACCAACACTCACTTCTTCATTTCGTCGAGCCCGTTCTTGACACTGTGAAAATGACCATGTTGCGCCTGCCCTTATTCAGCCCCTTCCGAGAGAGTACTGTTTCCGGCAAATCTTTCCGCGGCTTCACCGCACTTCTCCCCGGTGCCTTCTTCGCCCCCAGGGAAGCCACAATACCCACTTGCATGATAGTCATGCAGTAGCCATGGTTTTCAACTTGAATCTTTATTAAATATTTGCTTGTTGAAAAGATGGTTATCGTTGTTTCGGTGATGTTTAGATTTGCATGTTCACTTTTGTGCTATGTTGCTTTGTACTCTGTTATCATGTTCTACCTGCTAGTATCTCCATCCGTATGTTTATGCTTGCTAGTAGTACATGTTGATGTTGGTGATGGTCATGCTAGTCAGTATGCCATGCTCAGTGGATATGATTTATTGTTGATATGGTGGGTAGTTATGTGATACCGTCATGATTATGTTGATATCATGTTCATGCATTTTGTCATGGCTCAGCATATTTGCATTCAAGTTAACTGGATTAAATTGAACTTGAACAACTATTGCTGAGTCATGGTGCTGCTGAAACGATACTGACTGGTGCAACCACGCTTACCGGTATGGGACTGTCCTAACTGGGTCTATTGTCGTGCCTCTCGCCGGTGCCTCCAACGAGGGAAGGTTATGGGCGTGCGCTACCCTGATTAGGTAGGCGAAAATAAGCCTTGTGTGCCCGTTGTTGACTTAGCTTTTGGATCCAGGTCCTAGAGTGGGACGGGCCACGACGGTGGTCGCTGTGTCTTGAGGTAGACACGAGGACACCCATGAGTTAGCCCAGAGGGGAGTTGGTCGGAGTGGCCGGGAGAGTGTCATGGCAGTAGATCGGTTTTGTCGGAACGCCGTTGGTCCCCCCGAATGGGAGTGTGAGGCCATGGGTTCCGTAGTGTGGGTACAGTGTACTAACCTCTGCAGAGTGTCTATTAAATCTATCGATAGCCGCGCCTGCGGATAAGGGCCCAGGTCGAAAGTAGGTCACACCATGAGTCAACAATAATTAGAATAATGTGCTTAATAACAATGAGATAAGTTGGTTGTGATCGACGTAAGGATCACAGACCATTTAGTGGTCGGGTTGTGATCGCCGTAAGGATCACGGGCCAAGTGTTGGTCGGGTTGTGATCGCCATAAGGATCACGGGCCAAGTGTTGGTCGGGTTGTGATCGCCGCAAGGATCACGGTGGTATCGAGGATACCGAGTTGTTTTATATTCGTGATGTTGTGCGAGTAAAGATCAAGCTCCTTGTGGTCATTTAGTGATTGCTACGGTATTGTTTATACCAAGCTTGATTTGATCCTAAGATGAATGTGTGATGTCTGAGGTCAGTAAGTGATGCATGTGATGGTTACAAGGTAGCTCGAGCAGAATAAGTGGTGCATGTAGTGACATCATGTTGCATGATAGTATTGTCGGATTAATATGTTCATGCCATGTTCATGTTGTGTTAACTGTATCATGTTCAAGTTGTTCGTGCTATATTGTTCTGATGATATCATGTTAAATTCTGCCTAACCTGTAAATGCCATGTTGTTGTCTGCCTTGAATGCTTCTAGTTTATTGTGAGCTTGCAAGTACATTCAATGTACTGACCTGGCGTGTCATGCCAGTTTGCAGGTCATTCCAGATTTGATTGCTTGCTTGTCGTGGTTTCCGTTCGTGCGAGCTAGGATAAGCGTTCCAGCCAGAGTCCCTGCGGAATGCAGTTCACCACTGTCGTTGTTGTTCCGCTGCTAGAGTTCTTCCGCTGCTTCGAGTTGTTCTGCTGCTTGCATAGAGCAATTGAGGATGGCGTAGTGTCGCCGTATCGATGTTATTCATTGTAATATCGGAGACATTGTATTCATATTCATGTAATAATAGAAAGCTGGTTTGTTCTATGATAAGCAGTGTTGTATTCCAGAAGACTTCATCTTGATCTCTGGGCTGGAATACGGGGCGTTCCGATTTTATCTGAGCCGGGGTGCCACACGAGCCCCCAGACCGAGAAGGGCCAGGAGAGAGGGATGGTTTGAAGGGCTTGAGCTGGCTGATGAAGCTTTTTCAAATGGAACTGACATGCTTCGCACTTGGTTACTAGTGTCGTTGCATCCTGGAGGGCTGTGGGCTAGAAGAAACCCTGCGGAAAGCCTTGCCGGCGAGGGCCCTTGACCCTATGTGGGAGCAACATATGCCTCCATGTATTTCTGCCAACAGCTCCAGTCCTTCCTCCCGGAGAATACACTTCAACTTCACACCGTTCAGTCTTTTCCTGTACAGAATGTCGTCAACAAACTGATACATGGCAGACCAACAGGCTACTTTCTCTGCTTTTTCCTGCTCCACAGGAAGTTCCCCTGTCTGGAGGAATTGGACGATGTGTTGTGCCCATGCCGGAGCCTAGGGATCAACGACAAGGACTAAAGGCATCTCTTCTGCCATGGGAGCAACGGTCTCTACGGCCATGGCCTGAGGCCCTGCCGGAATCGGTTACCCCACGGCAGGATCGGCATCCATGACAACACCTTTGCCAGCGGCTTCGGGGAGCTCGGTGGGTAAGTACTTGCCGGGGCCTAATCTCCTCCGCTTGCTCTGCTCTATCGTTGGTTAAACGGATGATTGAGTTAACCGAAGCACAAAAGTACCTGGTTCCATAGGTAGCTTGAGGGCAGTGTGCTTTGACATGTAGTCGGCGATGTCGTTCTCCACTCGGGGGACATGCTCCGCCCGTATGCCGTCAAAGCGCTCCTCCAGTTTCCTCACCTCATCTATGTAAGCTTCCATCAACGGAATCTGATAATCCTTATTGATCTGCCTGATGACAAGCTGTGAATCACCCCAGACGACGAGCTTTCTGACCCCGAGGTCAGCCACAATCATGAGACCGGCAAGCAGTCCCTCGTACTCGCCAGTGTTGTATGTCGACATCTCCCTAGGAAAGTGCATCTGGATCACATACTTGAGGTGCTCTCCGGTGGGTGCGATAAGGAGCACACCCGCACCGGTGCCTTGCAGTGAAAAAGCCCCATCAAAGTACATAATCCAGTTGCGACTTGTTTCCTTGCCAGGGAGAGTGGTCTCCTAGACCTCCTCGTCAGGCGTCGAGGTCCATTCCATAATGAACTCCGCCAAAAGTCTGCTCTGGATCGTCGAGGTACTTTCAAACTTCAGGCCAAAACTTGACATCTCCAAGGCCCATTCCACAATCCTCCCTGTTGCATCTGGGTTATGCAGTACCCGTTGCAACGGGAGGCGGGTAACAACGGTGATCTCGTGGGCTTGGAAGTAATAACGCAGCTTCCTCGAGGCCATGAGGAGGCCTAAGAGAAATTTCTGCACACCAGAGTACCTTGATCTAGCCCCCTGTAAGAGGGAGCTGACGAAGTAAACCGGGTGCTGCATCATCTTGTTCTTCTGCACCACTCCATTTGGTTGCATAGGCCTTGACTTGCCGGCATCAGACTCTGTCGGGCGCCCCGCCCTGGTGGGGCCAGGGCCTACCAGGGGGAGCTTTGGCTCGTCATCCACCAAGCCTGCCGCCGCTACTGTCTCTTCGTCGATCTCCCTCTGCGCCACTAGCGCAACACTAACCACTTGATTCGTTGCCGCTAGATACAGCAGCAGCAGCTCTTGCGGCTTAGGCGCAAGTAGTATTGGCATGGAGGAGAGGTACTTCTTCATGTCTTACAGCGCCGCCTCGGCCTCTAGGGTCCACTCCATTGGGCCTGCCTTCTTCAAAATTTTGAAGAAGGGAAGGGCACGCTCGGCAGACCTAGAGATGAATCTGCTCATGGCGGCAATGCAGCCAGTGAGCCGACGCACATCCTTGATTCGCTTTGGCGCCTCAATCTGTTTGATGGCCTTGATCTTGTCGGGATTTGCCTCAATCCCCCGCTGCGATACAAAGAACCCGAGAATCTTGCCCGATGGTATGCCGAAAACACACTTCTCAGGGTTCAGCTCGAGGTTGATCTTGCGAAGATTCACAAATGTTTCTTCCAGAGCTTGCACAAGTGTTGCCTTGTCTGTGGTTTTGACCACTATGTCATCCATATAGGCTTCCATATTTCTATGCAGCTAGGGCTCAAAACCAATTTGGACGGCTCTTGCAGAAGTCGAGCTAGCACTCTTCAACCCGAAAGGCATCCGTAGAAAACAATACATACCACATGGGGTGATGAATGTTGTCTTCTCTTCATCTTCTCTTGTCATGAAGATCTGGTGGTATCCTAAGTAAGCGTCGAGGAATGACAAGAGGTCACACCCGACCGTGGAATCAACAATCTAGTCAATGCGCGACAACGGGAAAGGGTCTTTTGGATAAGCCTTATTGATATCTGTGTAATCAATATACAACCTCCACTTCCCGTTTTCCTTGTGCACTACTACCGGATTGGCCAACCACATTGGGTGCAGTACCCCTCTTACCAAACCTGTTGTTTCCAACTTTGATCTCCTCCGTAATGAACTCCTGCCTCTCTAGAGCTTGCTTCCTGACCTTCTGCTTGACGGGCCACGCATGAGGACAGACAGCAAGATGGTGCTCAATCACTTTCCTGGGAACGCCGGGGATGTCAGATGCTTGCCATGCAAACACGTCGACATTCGGCCGCAGGAAAGCGACGAGCTCTCCTTCCTATTTGCTGTCGAGGGTGGAGCTTATGGTGAGCCCCTCCCGTACCATCCTCCTTGGCCGACACCGTTTTGGTCTCTAGCGGTGTAGCTCTGGACTTCTTACTCTTGCCGGTGGAGCTCTCTACCACGTCCTCGACGGGAGCACAACACTCCGAAGAGGTGTTCTTGCCGGAGTGGGTGCGAGCGGTCTTGCCGGTCTTCTTTCCTCCCCGGGCTTCAGTGGCAGGAGAAAGGGCCTCAGTGGCAGTTGCTGCAACTGCCTCCCGGTAATGTTGGTCGGCGTAGATCAGCGCATCCTTCCTTTCAGAGAGGACGGTGATGATGTTCATCGGCCCAGGCATCTTCAGGGTGTTGTAGGCGTAATGGGACGCCGCCATGAACTTGGCCAGTGTCGGGCGGCTGAGAATCCCGTTGTAGGGCAAGGGGATCTCGGCTACGTTAAAGACAATCTTCTCCATCCTGTAATTCAACTCACTCCCAAATGTCACGGGTAGTGTGACCTCTCCCTTCAGCTGGCTTCTTCCCGGGATGACCCCTTGAAACGTGCCCGTTTCTTTGAGGTCTCCGCCAGGAATCTGCAGCCTTTTGATCATGGCAGGCGAGATTAAGTTCAGACCGGCCCCGCCATCGACTAGTATATTTGTCACCTTGAGGTTGCATATTGTTGGGGATACCAACAACGGCAAGCACCCGACCGCCGTTGTGCGATCAAGGTGGTCCTCGACGTAAAAAATGATAGGCATGCTGGACCCCTTCAGGGGCTTCTAAGTGTCGACCGATGGCTCTGTCGCCGCAATCTCACGCGCCCACTACTTGAGTTGGCAGTGAGAAGTGTGCAGGGAGGTGCCACCGTTGACACACATGGCCTCCATTGCTTTCTGGAACTCATGATTGCCGGACTCGTCGTCCTTGTCATGATCTTCGTCTTCCCATTTCTTGTCGTGGCCTCAGGCGGGCCTTTCTTGATGGTTATCCTTGCCGCCGCGGCCTTCCTGACCGCCGCGCTTCTTGCCGGGTCCTCCGGCACCATCTTGACCCTTCTCCTTGTCCCGCCTCTCGTACTCAGCGTTCTGCTTCTCAGCAAGCAACTCAACTTGTCAGCAGTTCTGGAGATCGTGGCCCTTCGTGCGGTGGATCTTGCAATACTACTTGTCGGAGCTTCCCGGCTTGTCGGTAGCCGCCAAGGTCCGGCAAGCGGCACACCCAGCAACCTCCTTGCCAGGGTCACTTGCCTTGGCCTTTTTGGCAGTGCCGGTGTCGTCGGATCCCTCGACAGCAAGCACAGCCTTGCCCTTGTGCTTCCTGTTACGGCGCCGACCCTTCTTTGGCGGGGCGGCAGCGTCATCATCTATGGAATCAGTTTCCGCACCGGCGTCTTAGCTAGGGTACTTCCTCCCATCTTCAGCCCGAGTGCACTTGTCGGCCAGAACATAGAGCTCGGCCACATCCCTGACCTAGTTCATCGCCAAATCTTCATGCATCTTGCAGTTGCACACGTTCTTATGGAATGCGCTGATCACAGCAGTGGGATGAACGTCTGGGATGTTGTACTGTACTCGACTGAACCTCTGGATGTACTTGCACAGGTTCTCTCCTTCCTTCTGGGGATTATATGCAGATCGCTTGCCTGGCCATGAGCTTGATGGCCTCCAGTGAAGGCACCAACAAACTCATGACACAGATCCGACCAAGAAGAAATGGAGTCCGCCGGCAAGTGCATCAACCATGACATTACATTGGGCTTAAGTGCCAATGGGAAGTAATTGGCAAGCACCTTGTCATCTCGTGCTCTAGCAGCCTGCATCGCAATGGTGTAGATGCTGAGGAATTCCGATGGGTGAGTCTTGCCATTGTAATTCTCTCCAACATCGGGCTTAAACATGTGGCGAGAGGGCCACTAGAATTGCCGCAGCTCACGGGTAAAGGCCGGACAACCTACCTCGTAGGGTAGGCCGCCATAGCCTCTCGGCGCCGGGTGGTCCATAGCGGGCCCCGCGCACCTGTCTGACTGGTGGCGTGAATCACGTCGGCAATCGATGGTAGTTCGAGCGTCTTCGAGGGTTCGCTCCTGAAGAACTTGGCGCTGGTCGCGGCGGGTCCGTGGATCGGACGATGCTATGGAAATGTTATCACATGTGTCATCACGATGGATCGACGCTCGTGGTGGTTGACGTGGGGGAGGAGAGTGCACCGTGGTTGCATCACCTCCGACCCTTCCTCCACTGCGATGTGGGGGCTCGGCGGAGTGCCGGCCTGCGGGCGCCGCTGCCCGCGGCTCGTCCCTATTGGCGATGCCGACGAGACTCTAGATAGTGGCTCTACACTCATCGAGCTTCTCCTCAGCGGGAGGAAAATCGAGGAGCAGCTGTGCGCGTGCCAAAGCTTTTGTTGGCATAGGTGGCAGTGAAAGCTGCGTGGATTGTGATGCGCTCTGACCTCTAACTATGTTAGAGGGAGCTCTATCACGGTCCTACAGTCGTACGCCATTTTCGCCAGCTCTCCGGTGTGCACGTTGGCCTCCTTCGTCCCATGAATGATGTGCAGGGCTCTTTCCACGGCGGCGCCCAGGGTCACCAACATGGTGACGTTGCTCGTCGCGCATAACTTGGGAGCAGTGCGCCGCGGGCGCCGGCGTGGGTGTCTTGGAGGGCGTCACGTCGCCCACCGGTGGCACGTTGACGCCCCTAGAGGGCCCCGCGCCGCCTGCGGGGGCCCCAACTCCGTCTCTGGATGCGGCGACGTCCAGACCGTCGGCTTGCGTGTGGACGCCGCCACTCACCAAGCTCTGGCTGCCAGAGCGATGCGGATGTTCGCGGGCCGCGCCACGGGTTCTATCCGCGACGGGCCCGCTACCCGCCCGTGCGGGCACGGGCAACCCAGCTCCAGATGAGCCGATCGCTGTCGTCGTCTTCTTCTTTGGATCCATGACGACGAAGAACTGCTAAAATAAATGCTAGAACAGATTCTCACTGTTGTGCCCCCTACCTGGCGCGCCAAAGATGTCGGTGGAAACGACACCTATGGGATCACAGGAATCCCTACTATGGTTGCGCGGCGCGGGGTCGTGAGAAGAGCAGGACTAGCAATCAGCACAAGACATGGGTCGTTTACCCAGGTTTGGGCCGCGAGGAAGCGTAACACCCTAGTCCTGCTTTAGTGCATATTTGAGTGTTCTTAGAGTTCTTGAGCTAGCTACGATGAGTGTAACTTGTCCAAGGGTCCGGATCCTTCTCATGGATGCCTCGGACCTCCTTTTATAGTCAAGGGGATCGCCACAGTGGCACATAGGAGGTTGCATCAGGGTACTGTGGTTAAGCTTATCGCTATCCATTATGGGACAGGATGCATTTTATGCGCCTGCTTAGGTGTCCCCCTCGCTTTACCGCCACCTTGCCCTGCTTTGACACGCGCCTGGGCCAGCAAGGCGGTTACTGCCATGTAGGCTGGCTGGCTACTGAGGTGGCGCGGTGGTAGGGACTTCATGAAGACTCGCATGCCACCATGTAGGCATGTGCCGAGTTGGCTTGGAAGCCTCACGTCGACACGCAGGTGCTTGCCTAGCTGGTGGGCTGACAGCTGCATGGGAGCGGCGGTGGAAACTTGGCGAACGTGGGCCTGGCTGTGGCCCCATGGATGTCATCGGCATGGGCCTTGCGGGGGCCCCAACAAGGGTCGTTCCGTGGTATCATGGTTGTCCCCGGCAAGGATCTTGCCGGGGATCTTGTGGATTTCCTCGGCAAGGATTCTGCCGAGGCTCGTCGTCTTCTAATCCTCATCTCACTCTGTGTGATTCTTGTCTTCACGAAGATCTGCATGCCATCACAGGGGCGCCTCCCGAGCCTTGGTCCCAACGTGGTTCGTTGGTGGTGTTGGAACCCTTGAGGCTCAAGGGTGGCGTGCTTCGCTAGCGCAGGACTGGGCAAGTGACCCTGACAAGGTCCCTGCCGGAGCTACGGAGGCTGCCCTGGCAAGGATCTTGCCGGGGAGAACCACCTTGCCCTCTTGGCCTTTTGGTCTTGGCGTTGCTCTGACCGTTCTACGGCTTTAACTCCTCCCTCTACCCTGCTTAGTGTGGTCGTGGGCGCGGCTCTGACTGCTCGTGCACTTAATAAGGGGTACAAAGTAGTGGCCCTACTTTAGTACACCGACACCTTGACTATGTACGTCACCATGTGTCCATATCTGAGATGCCGCATGTACCAAATTAACGGTGCCGAGTTCAACCCCCCTGATGCTACATGGGTGACGAGGAACACTCTTGGAGAATACTCGCTTTTCATTGGGGACATCTATCCCATTGTAAAGAGGATGCCACCTTCCATGCACGACACCGAAGGCATGCCGTTCATGAAGCATGGTTGTGTCTTCACTGCGCACCGCCGGATGAACGACATGTTGGGACACGCTATCCCTGATTTATGCCGCTTCAGCTTGGATGAGTCTCCATCGTGTGGAACCGGACTAGAAAGTTGCGACAATGATTCTCGTTGCCCACCGCTATGGATCGTGTCATCCATGAAACACACCCTGGGACTGGAACCTAGAGGAGGACATGTAGCCCATCTATAACGTGTAAGTGGAGTACGGTAAATTGTGAACGGTAGCGCTGTGAATATATGTAGACTAGTCGTGCATAAATTTATCACATGAATTGGAGAGGAACTTGTGTGGCATACTAGCATTTGTCCTTTAGAATTTATTACTAGTAAATGTGTTATGTGTACGTGCAACTTGTGTGGTTGTTGCACGGGCTCCAACACGCTCTTTGAGAAAAAAAGGTGGCACACCTTTGGATATACGTGACATGGCGGCATCATACAGTAGCAACGTTTGCTATAGTTGTAGTACACTCCTACTAGGACGACAACTCCTATAAAACCTTGCGCTTGGCCTTTGGACTCTTCAGGAGGTTCAACATTTAGTATCATGTGAACCTTGCACTTGGCTCTTCGCGTCTTTGGAAGGTCCAACAATGATGATACTATAATACAATATGCTTCTGGCAATCTGACACCGATTGAACTGCTACACGTCCACCGCGAGGGTGAGGGAGAGGGAGAGGGCGTTGTAGTCAAAACCCTCTCCTCGTCCTGCGAACCACCGCGCGCATGGGTGAGGGAGAGGTGTAGTAAGAAAGCTTCTCCTCGTTCGGCGAGTTGACAGGACACATCAAAGCAGTACTAGTACTAGTCCATACTGCGTCCTTTCCGGTTAATATGGCTTAATTTGAAACGAGAAAAATACACTGGCGGTCAACGTATGTAACAATACGCTCTTTACAGTCACTATATATAGTTTTGCGGTGATTATACAATCACTAGCTCATCGTAGAGCATCGTATTGCACCCTACTAACCGGCCACATAGTCGATGTGCCACTTTGTTGACTGGTTAAATTGTCACCTGGTTTCTAGGTCCCACCTGTCAGTTGGCAGAGCAAAGAAATCAGTTAAACAAATCTTTACGCAGGCGCAACAGGAGTCCAACCCTTGCGTGTGAACCACCCTGGCTGTGTATGTGAGTGCGTGCACGTGTACTCCCTTGGTCTTCCAACAAAGAGTGTACATCGGCTAAAAAACAAAGAGTGTAGTACATCTACACTTCCAATGCATTTAGCCTTTAATCTAAATCGATATTGATTGACTAATGCACCAACTTGTGCTCTAGGTATAGGCTAGATGTCTATCCTAAATTACAGCATGCAACGGCCTTCATTTAATCTTCTTCTCTCAATGGTCGCATGCACACATAAGTCTGCTACTTTCGGGCGTTAATTATGCCCCGGTCAATGTGTAAATCTCTAAATGTATAGTCTTTCACGGACGTAGGGAGTAGGTTGAGCACTTGAGTGTGAGCGTGTGTGTTGCATGCGTCCATGTGTGCCGCATGGGTGCGTGAGTGTTGCATGCGTCCATGTGTACGTGTGAGTGTTGCATGTTGCATGCATGCATGCATGGGGCTTACTCCCTCCCATTGAGATGTTCATATTTCAAGCTTCATCTGTTCCCTCCATATGGTGATACTCCCTCTATTCCCAAATACGGAGTAAAAGCCTCCCTCGGTTCCCAAATACGGAGTAAAAGCCTCCCTCTGTTCCCAAATACGGAGTATTTGTCTTTCTAGAGATTTCAACAAGTGACTACGTACGAAGAAAATGAGTGAAGTGAGCGTAAAGGCATAGGGATACTATAGAAAGGAAGTCTTCCCGATCCATTATTCCCCATCTCGGTCAAAGAGAACTATTCAACTAGTCTTTGCAGTGAAGTGACAATACACGCTACATCAGATGGGACACTTAATTAATAAGCTGAACCAGTGTGTTGGTGTTACTAAATCAGCCTTACCCAGTACTACCATCATGTTTGCTAGTAGAGCACGCTTCCGAAAATACGCCTACACACCTTTGTCCTCCATTAACTGACATATGGGCCCTCTTTTGGTAAACCCACATGTCATCGGTGTAACTATTTACAGTCCGAAGGATGGTATATCCTGGTAGTAATACTAGTAGAACTGAGATTTAATGCACTTTCTTCCCCATCTTCCACCATCCTTCCTCCTCTCTTCTTCTTCCTCCTCTCTTCCCCATCGTCAGCCACACACCATTTACCCCCGCTCACTACTCGCCCGCCCGCGCCATCTTCCTTTGTAGCTCGCGCGTACCATATCCCCCCGCTCACTGCTCGGCCACATGAGGAGAAGCTTCTTCGCTCGCCCGCCCGAATCCACTTCCCCGCTAGCTCGCAGGCACCAAAAACCCCAATGGCGGAACCGACTGACACGCAAAGCTGCGATTGGAATTCCCTCTCCGATGTTCTCTTGGAGAAGATCTGTAATCGTATGGACCTACTCAGCACCGTCCGTCTGGCCGCATGCTCGGTCTCTTTGTACCATCTACTCGTCTACAACCGAGCGGCTCTTTTCAAGACACCCTGCTTGTTGATGCCTGATCCTCACAGGTCTCCCAAACACCGACTTGATGATCCTACGGAGGATGCTGTGGTGCCCCTCAACATGCTACCACTACCTGTCCACCTGTACTTCATGCGCGACCACTACTGGGCGGGCATGAAGGCCAACTGGATCGTCCTCATCCACCAATCCGGTAGTCCGTGGTGTCTCGTGAATATCTACACCCAGCGAGAAATCACCCTTCCATCGTTGGATACCGCCACCATCGAGCCTCACGGCCCGCCGTACACTCCTACCTACTACACACGAGACGCATCAAGCTTTTGGCTCGACCTCTGTTTGCTGAAAGTTGTAATCTGCGAAGTGCCCACACCATCAGAAGACTACATGGATTACAAGCTCATTGCCTTGTTGAACATGGGATTAGTCTATCTGGAATCCGGTTGCCATACATGGTTATGGCTCATCGTCAATCCTGTTGAGGCAACATTTCTGTCTGATGCTATAGTGCATGATGGCATCATTTACGCGATCGACGCACAGATTGGCTGCCTATACTAGTGGAATCTATCGTCGTGTAATTGTTCTATCTAATCTCATCTTTACCTTATGAATATGACTGCATGTTCACTATAACCACATCATTGCTATATGTTCCTCTCATTTCCTAGATTTTTATGACCACACATGTTATTGTTAGAGTTGATATGAGAACAATTGGCAACTAATGATTGTTAGAATAGATATTATGAGCATAACATCATGATTGCTATATGTTACTCTCATTTCCAAGATTTTTATAACAACGCATGTTATTGCTTAGAGTTGATATGAGACCAGTAGTAGTAAGTGCTATGGTAGAGTATGAGTAGGCTCTGTCATAGTTGTTTTCCTCTCATTCTTACATGATGTTTGAACCATGACATATTGCTAGAATATGAAAGCCATTGGCTTATTTTTTTAACTTGGGGTATGATTATGACCACGACATTGCAATTCTCTGTCTATGATATGTGTCACAGTTATAATAATCTCAATTCCACACATACTCTGAACATGATTGTTTATTTTTGTCCTTTTGGTCTCCAATTTGAATTGTTGCAGCAGACGCAAATGCACTGGCCTTCATGATTCCAGGACCTGGAATCATACCAGCCGATGTGTGGTAGTTTATCGCTCGTTCAGCTGACGGCGGTCATTTGATGCTCATTTGCACGTACCAAGTTGAACAAACCATTACATCAAACCACATGCAGTACAATGCATGGGGCGTTCGTGACATTGATGGCCATGGCTACTTCGTGTTCGAGAAAGATTCCAGCTCCATTGGGATAGGCGTATTCAACTGGAGGCGGGTTTACAGCCTCGGCAACGACTCCATGTTCCTTGGGCTCAATTATCCGATCATCCAACCAATCATCGACCATGTCACCGGCGATGACTACCGTGCTATGCAACTTCCATTCGCCTGGGGGACTGTGTTTACACATCATACCATGGGTTTCATGAATCACCATATCCAGAGATTCGTCGACAGAGCTTGTTGCCAGATAATCTTCACTGTGTGAAAGGCATCAAGCTTCGATGCGATGGATGGCTTTTGCAAACCCGACATGTGGCAATGTGGTTCATGCCAACAGCAAATACGCACAACTTGATTCGTACTGATATCTAGACCGAGCCATGTATTCTGCTACTATAGCACGACCCTCTTTTGTTGCATATTATGTACTGTTGTTAGTTTGCAGCACTCCTCTGGTTTGAAGGATAGACACCTTCCTGGGATCAAGTGCATCCTAACTCATCTGCGTAGGATGTACTGATAATGATGATGGAGATGCTATGTAGATATATATATATGGCTGGACTATTCTGTTACCGGTAACAGAATATTATTCTGTTACCCTCGCCCCCTATAAGGAGCGACGTGTCCACGACTGACCCAGCCCCAATCCGACCCGCTTCCTACCACCGGAGGTAGCCGTCGCGGGCGAGCGAGCGACGGCGGTAGCCGGAGCGAGGGAGCCCGCGGTGCCGTGACCCGCCGATGGCGAGTTTGCACCACCGGCCCCCGATCCACAGCCACCACTCCCCCCGACGCACTGCCATCTAGCCATGCCACCGGCCCGACCGCCCCCACCATCGGTCGCCTCGTCTGGCGCCGGAGCATCCCCACGCACCTCCCCACCGTCGGGCGGCGGAGCCTCCCCCCGCGCTTCCCCACCTCCGGGCGCCGGAGCCTCCCCGCACGCCTCCCTCCGTCTGGTGCAGGAGCCTCCCCGCTGGCCTACCCACCGCGTGGTGTAGGAGCTTCCCCGCGCGCCTACCCGCCGCCGGGCGTCGGAGATTCGCCTGGGCCATGATCCACCCCTTCTGCCTCCACCCCTCGACGGACCTCGTCGATAGAGCTCCACCACAAGCAGGGTCGTCTCCCCAACAACAAGGGCTCCGTCTTCCAAGTTCTTGCCAATACGCCGCCAACGAAACGAAGATGGAGTCACATCCAACAAGATGCAGGTGATGAATCCTTCCCACACAAATTACTAGCAACAAAAGTTTTTGAGATCTAGGTTTGAATGAAGATATGTACCACGTTTCTGTCAATTTATCAGTTCATCAGTTTATCTATGCTGCTATGCTCTGCCTACATGTTACACTATTAGGTTCATGAGTACAAAATTGTGTGTTGCATCAGTACATTGCAAATGCTAGGATCAGTTCATTGACACCCCTAACATTTGATGCACGATTAGTATGTCGAGCTTACTGTCAGTGCATCTAATATGCATTGTGTCAGTTCGAGTTAAAATAAAAATTAAACATATGGGTCAGTCCAGGTATAGTGACAAGGTTCAGCTACCGCTGAGATTTGTATGTTGTTATTCCTAAGAGTACAAGTCATGTAATTGCGTCAGTTCGAACGAGTAACAAAACTGTTACCAAAAAAATATATAAAATTGCTACACAAATAAGTTCAGTGATACCTAAGATAGCAGTACTTGTAATGTATATGCATTGATGCACAATTAGGATGTCGAGCTTACTATCAGTGCATCTAATATGCTATCTTCAGTACAAGTTAAAAAAAAATAAACATCAACGTCAGTCCAGGTAGATAGTGATGAGAGAGTGCCACAGTTACACAGTAAGTTCAATGATACATAAACTAGGAGTACTTCTAGTGTAGTTGCATGAGTTACAGAAGAACAGAGGAGAAGTCATGCATGAGTTCAATGTCCAGTTTACAAAAACAATGCTAAAAAAATGAGCATTAGTACATCCGTGTTTTGAACATGAACGTTCATCAGTTCGGCTGAAAACGAAACCAGATTAATCACAAAAAAATTTGAATGTTGTTTGCAGAAGCATGCAAGGCGGCGCACGCAGCAAGCATTTGATGAGCAAAACAGATATGGGGCACCATCTCGTTGGGTAACACCAGAAATACCGACTGGATATTTCAACAGTACAGGCAGATTTGAAGATACACCGCAATCATCAGAAGTACGGACATTTCCTTCTATACAGCAAACAACAATGTCTGTGAATGCAAGCTTTGCCGCTGCTGGGTTGCAACTAGGCCAACAATATCACCAACAATAAACGTTTTCCTTCCCCAGCGAATGCAAAAATCCAAGGACAGGAAGCCGTGGATGGGTTGCAAGAAGGCTTCCACCAGTCGCTCCATCAACATCAATCATCCATGCTGCAAAAGCAGTTGCGACGGGAAGACCAGGGCAAAAAGACAGAAATTTTGGCCACTCTAACAGGTTCAAA
Source organism: Triticum aestivum (assembly GCF_018294505.1). Classification (NCBI taxonomy): domain Eukaryota; kingdom Viridiplantae; phylum Streptophyta; class Magnoliopsida; order Poales; family Poaceae; genus Triticum; species Triticum aestivum. Next base: position 544,539,140 of record NC_057810.1, on the reverse strand, counting down.
AGTACAAGATATGAGCCATATAGACAGGACCAACATCACAATGAATCTGAGGAGAGACAGCCGTACAACGAGAGACGGAGATCTTCGTCATCGTTGCTCCCTCCAAGAGATGCATTGCTGCATGTGCCAAGGGTGACACCACCGGCCCCCATAAACCAGGGAGAACAACAAACACCAGAGGCAGCGCAGAGCTATACACATGTAAGTATCCGTACAGAAAAAAATTACAAAGCACAGTCCATACCATGGTGCTGTGACCACCCCATCTAACATTTTTGTTTGATCACTGTTGTGTGCAGCCACCTAACATTGAAGCTTATGTTCTGCCAAGGCTAGAGATGAGGTTTGAAACGTTCGAAGAAAGTAAGAACTTCTACAACGTATATGCGAAGCACGCTGGTTTTGCTGTCAGGGAAGGCCCCAAGTTTAAGACAAGAGCCTACCTTTATTGCACGTGCCATGGAGTTTATGACTCAAAGGTGTCTGAAGCAAATAGACAACATAACAAGACGACAGCTAGAACTAACTGCGGGGCTAAAATGAGGCTGAAGAAGGAAAAGGATGGAACATTTGTCGTAAAACAGATAGTCTGGGAATACAACCACAGGCTACAGCTCACCGCAGAAATGCTTGTCTTCTTGCACTCCCACAAAAACTTTGACAAAACAATTTTGGAGTACGCCAAGTACCTGTAGTTCAAAGGCATTGAACACGCACAAATCATGAGCATTCTGGGCGGTGATGACCCTGGTAGCCACTTCCTCGAAATGAACGCCAAAGACCTGATTAACCTGTAAGTACAATCTTGTTCTCCTCCCATAAACCACGTACGTATTTTTTCCTCTGTCAGTACAAACATATCACGCAACACATGACCTGACGCCAGTTCAACATGCATTTTTGAATGATCTTTTAATATGCAGGAAAGCAAAGAATTCAAGGATGGATGATGTGGACGATGTCCTAAAGACTGTCAACTTCTTTAGGGAGATGAAAGCTATAAACAAAGAATTCTTCTGTGACATGCAGCTCGATGAGTCCGACAGAGTTAAGAACATATTTTGGGCGAACGCAAGCTACCGAGGGGCGTATCAGGACTTCGGGGACTGCGTAACGTTTGACACAACATATAAGACCAACAAGTACCATATGCCACTTGGCGTGTTTGTCGGAACTAACAACCACTTACAGACTACATTCTTTGGTTTTGCCCTGATAAGAGATGAGGATGCAGATTCATTCAAGTGGTTGTTCGAGACATTTTTAAGGTGCATGAGAGGGAAGGCTCCTACATGCATCCTCACAGGTACACCCGCTAAACCCACCCCAAACCACCACCCCCCTTCCAAAAAAGAAAAGGAAAGTAACACAATAAAAATGTTGTGTCAGTTCTATTGGTATATATGCACAACTATCTGCTGACCACTCCGAGACTATTTTCTCATTACCAGACCAGTGCCCGGCAATGGCTTTGGCGATCGCAGATGTTTTCAAGAACACATTACATAAGCTATGTCGCTGGCACATTATGAAGAAGTATAGGGAACACCTCGCGTACCTGTATTTCCTGCACGACGACTTTAAGGATGAATTCACATCAATTCTCAACTGGCCCCTCATGCCAACTAAGTTTGAGGATGCCTGGAAAAGACTGATGGATAAGTACAACCTCCACGATGATGCCACAGTGGTGGGCATGTGGAATGAGCGTGAGAAATGGATATCAGCCTACTTCAAAGAAATTTTCTGCACCAAAATGACATCGACACAGCGAAGTGAGAGCATGAACTATGTGCTCAAGAAGAACTTTGTAAATGAGAGACATAACCTACACCGGTTTGTCAGCCAGGTAAACTCCTGCGTCAAAACCAGGAGGCACACAGAGAACCAGGAGACAATGGGTAACCGGGTATAGCTCTATCACTTGTCGTAAGACAAAAAATTACATGCTTACTAAAGTAAAAACTTTATTAGAAGTTTTTCCTGCAAGAAAACTAACAATTTGGTCATCATTCTTGCATCTGCAGAAGGAACAAAACACGCTGACCTTCTATGGGTTTGACACCCAGATGGCAAAGCTGTACACACGAGCTATGTACAACGAGATCAGAGATAGGCTAAAGTTGAGCACTCTCTTCACGGCGAAAGAGACGGAAGAGCCCACAAAGTACCTAGTGCGCTACAACCACCCGCAAAAACTCTCTGTGTGGGCTCAGCACGCGTTCCAGGTGGTTGCAGACCCCATGGGAGAAACGTATGAGTGCGAGTGCAGGCTATGGGACCACACAGGTAAGGACTACAAAAAAGATGTTACATACTGTACTACTTTTTTGCAAAGTTTTTGTTCGAATGAAATAACAAAAAACATGCACCTCTTTCAAAAACAAATACAGGTCTTTTCTGCGTCCATGTCCTGTGCATGATGCAGACAATTAAGGCTGAAAGCGTTCCAGAGAAATACATACTCAGGAGATACACCAAACGCCCGAACATCCAGCCAACATTTGACAGAAATGACTTGAGGACAGTAGTGTCAAACAAGGCATCCCAATACTGCATTGAAATCTCACTGCTGACGCTGAACATGAGGGTGCACAAAAAAAGCTTGAGAAGCCAAGAGCAAATGGCAAGGACGCGAGTCGTCATGGACAAACTTGAACAAGAACTCGATGCCATGCATTCTGCTGAAAATGGTGGTGTCGCGGACAATGAAGCCATTGAGCAGGATATTTCAACAATGTTATCCGAGATGAACCATATGGGAGCTATTGACCCGTTTGAGAACGAGGAAGATGAGCAGCAGCAACCGGAGATTGCCCGTGTGCACACTCAAGAGCAACGACAAACTCATATGCGAGTTCATGAGCTCGATGGTGCTGTAGGCGAACGACATGACAATAGCACATCCTACCAGCAGCAGCAGGAAAAGGTGATTAAACCCCCAATATTCTCAAACACAAAGGGGAGGAAGAGCAAGACACAAGCAGCAGCCAAAAAGCCAACATGCCCCATCAAGCGCGTGGAATTTGGCCCGGATGGCAAACCCCTCGGGGTAAGGGCATGCGGATTCTGCAACGTCGTGAGCAACCATAACTACCGCACATGCCCACTCCGCACAGACGCCACTGTCAACAAGAACAAGCATATTGGAGCCACCCAGCTTTCTACCAATGGAGACAACACACGTAACAGCTACACTTGCCGCAAGTGTGGCGGAACTGACGGGCATAATGCCCGCACGTGCAAAGTGGGCAAGGAGCTCAGTGGAGCTGAACATGAACAAGGCAACGTACAAAGTTCTGAGCAATCAAATGAAGACGATGAAGAAGAAGAGTTTGATGACAATGACGGCCAATCAGACGAAGACAATGAAGATGACAGTGTCAGGGGCGCGGAAACTAAAACTGACGATGAAGCTGCCAAGGCTCAACCTGGAAAGAGCGCCGGCAAGACACAACATTCGGGGACAGTTAGGAGAAGCTCAAGACTGAACAATACATAGTGGTTTTCCTGCTGCGTCAACTAAAAAATAACCTTGTAGTCTCAGTTGCATCAGCACACAATGAGGAAGCATTTCACAAAACACTGTTGTTACCAAAACTTATTTAGCTTTATCATCGATTTCTCTATCAGAATTAAAGTTATTTTTTAGTTTCTGATTTGTGCCCGCTGAAGCAGTGACATTATTATGTAAACCATTTGATAATCATTTTGAATGCAGTCACGAAATACGTTTGAAAAAACTTATCTGGATATATCCGACGCAAAACGCTACTGTGAACCAGTAACTCAGGGAAAAAATATGTCAAGGAAAATTTTAAACTCTTGTAGCACATCAGTACTAATAACTCTCGTTCGTCAGTACAAGGCAGAGTACACATCAGTGCTGATATAATTTCTGATTTGTGCCCGCTGAAGCAGTGACATTATTATTTAAACCATTTGATAATCCTTTTGAATGCAGTCAAAAATAAAATTGAAAAAACTTATCTTGATATATCTGACACAAAACGCTACTGTGAACCAGTAACCCAGCAAAAAAATGTCAAGGAAAAATTTAAACTCTTGTATTACATCAGTACTGATAACTCTCTGTTGGCAGTACAAAAGGCATAGTAATAACAAACACACTAGTGAACGACTGAAAAAAAATCAGTTTGAAAAAACAAAGCTATGCCTTCTCCTGCCAGTCCCAATTCAGAAAGACTATCAGTACATAAAAATAATTACCTCAAGCAAAATGCGAATATAATACATCCTGTACTGGTGAAAATCTAATTTATCTGTAAAAAATACTCACAGGTTATCTTGATATAAACAATCCTTAAAAATACGAAAATTGTTTTAGAAAAACATTAGCACCACACATAGTCTCGCTGGTAATTGGTACGTTCAATCACACTTCAATCACCAGTCCGAGTACGACAGTAGAGGAGTTCAGACCTCCACCAACACCGACGCTGACACGTGTAAGTGGGATAAGCAGCTGATAAGTACAGCTTGACTATTCGAATCAGTGCCAAAGTAAAATGCCATCATCACCACCGTAGAGACGCGCAAGTGGGATTTTGCAGGTCATAAGTACATCTTGGCAAGACTAGTCAGTTCAACAGTAAAAACCATTTAAATTGGACGGTTAGTTCTTCGACGCCGCCACCCGCGCCACCCACTGGGCAGTTGCCATGACGCACTGCAAACGGCGACTGCCACGACCACTACACACACGCCCCCGACGAACCGCCTCCCACACACCACCGTCGGCGCACTGAAAAAATACCCCATTGTATTCCATCTCTCCCTCGTTCCCACAAACAACCCTTGCCGCTTCCATTTCCACTGCACACAAACGTCCACCGTCTCTCTCCAAAGCCCAAAGTCACCGGATGAAGGCCATGGCGGAGGAACTGTCCTCCAAGCGTCATCATGCCCAGACGTCGGACAAGAGGAGCAACCTCGTCGACATTAAAGTCCCCGGCGAGAAGCGCAACTACACCAGAATGCTCGAAGGGGTTGAGCTCCACGACAAGGAGACGCTGGAGATCGTCTGCACCAGCGAACCAGAAAAGGCCAAAGAGGTGATCTCCAGGATGTGGATGAAGCTTGGCGGCAGGTTTCGTAGGATCGTCGGCGTTGGTGTGCACTACACCAACGAAGATGAACCTCCCCAGATGGCGGCAGTCCTGCAGTTGTGCGTCGACGAACTCTGCTTGGTGTACCACATCACCGCGGCCACAAAATGGTGAGCAATCCTACTCATTTGCCCTGCATATGGTTTCTCTGTTTTATTAGAACTGTAGTTTATGAAGTTGATACACACCATTTTGTGAAGATTGCTACAATATGTGGTTTATGAAGTTTATTTTCTTCACTCGTTTGCCCTGCATATTAAATTCTGAAGTTGATCGACTGGTGTAGTTTATGAAGTTGATAAAATAGAGTAGTCTATGTACTTGATGTATTAAAAAAGATGTTTCTGAACTTGATGTAGTGAAGTATTTTCTGAATTTGATGTAATGTTATTTTCCTAAGAAAATAAACTAAGGACTTGGTGAAGCACTGGTTCTGTGTTATCCTATTCCAACAAAAGTAGACTAAACTAGTACCAATGTAGAACATACAACATTGACTGAAACTATGTATAATCCAAGAAGAATAATAACATGATGTACTTAATTTAATTTCAGAACTTTCTTTACTAGTTTTTGAAGTACATTCATCCATTGTTTATCCTACATAAACAACTACTTCATGGATTCATCACTTGTAAAAAAACAAAAATGGATAATTCAAACATCAAAGTAATGCTAATATTCAAAATGTCTCTGCCCTTGCAGGCCCAAGCGCCTGACCGACATGCTGCAGCATGACAAGTTGTTCACATTTGCCGGTTTCAGCATTGAAACCGACAAAGAGAAGCTGAAGTTGTCCGGTATGGAGATCAACCCCAACAAGTTCATCGACATTCAGCGCAAGTGGAGAGTTCCATACACCGGAAAAGAGTACGACTCCTTGACTGATGTTGCAGCCAGCGTCATCCACCCATTCTACAAAGGCATGAAGAACAAGATCAACACGCAGGAAGACTACAAACTGTGGGGGACAAGCGAGCTGCCAGACAACCTCATCGAGTATGCAGGACTGGATGCGTACGCCGCGTACAAGTCATGGTTCATGATCGACTACGTCACAGATGGTTCGGAATTTGCGAAAGAGCGGGAGGCTAACAACTTCTATGGCCACCCCTATTGCCCCTTTTAAGGATGAAGATACATCAGAGCCTGCCTTCATTTTACTTCCGCTTGTGCTTGCCTTTTATCTTGTTGTTTCAAATTAGAAGTTTGCTCTTGTTGGGTTGAACCAGTATGATTATGTCGTGCTTGTCACGTTTGAACAAGTTTAGATATGTCATCAAGTACAATGTTTTGCTTATCTCATTATATAAGTTTGTTTTGGTAGCTTCGTATGTTGTTAATCCATCATTTCAAAATTGAAAAGTAGCTTCTGAATGGAACGTTGTCGTTGCTCTAAAGTACTAGTTATGATGCAACTAATCACACAATGTTGTTCCATGTCAGCACAACTCAGTACACTTGATCGGCCATTGCATACTTACTACAATAAAAAGTACAAAGAAGCATCAGTCCGTAAGCGCTACTATGAATGCACTATCAGTACAACTCAGTCTACACGCATGTATCATAGTTCTGAAAATGACACCAGAAGACACTTCAGAATAATCACAAAAACAAACACAAAAAAGAAGGCAAAAAACTCAAATGAAAAAAGATTATGCTCACACAAAACTGACAAGAACTAGAACAAAAAGTATTAGTCCAAGTTACTGGAGGAGTCAAGTACTAGATTCAAACAAACAAAAAAGTTGACCGCCCAAGGTCAGGCGCAGGCCCTGACAATGCTAAATACTTGAACTCGAGCCCGTGACCGAATCCCTAGTAATCCAGACAACGCAGGACCCGCCGACCAGGGCCCACAGGTCAAGAGAGAGAGAGAGCGAGCGCCGTGTATAAGCGCTCAGGTAAGTGTTCAGAGGAGTTCGACTGGTGAGCGTCGGCTGCGCTTATAAACAGGTCCGGAGCCCCCTTGACTAGCGAGGTGGGACTAAACCCAGAGCGCACGCGCACGACGCACTGCACTGGCGCGCAGACGAGCTATCTGGGCCGGAAAACGGCCCAATAGCCTACATCGTCAACAAAACACCCCACCAAAAATAAGCCCAGGTATACAAACCAGATGGCGGGACAAAGAAATATAAACCACAAGAAAAATGTTTGTCAATTAACCTATACAAGAAAAAAGGAAAAAAATATGATACAAAAACAATGAACCTCTTAAAAGAACAAAATTTAATAGCCTTTCTGTTAAATGTACATAATTTAAAAAACAGAATTAAATATTACTTCCAAGTTCAAGTACTAAAACTAAAAAAGTTCAAAACATATAATGTTTGTCAATTATGCTAAAATCCTTATTTATATAAAAACTGACAAGTTCAACTAGTAAAGCTCAAAAAGTTCAAACATACAATGTTTGACAACCATGCTAAAATTCTTATTTATATAAAAACTGACAAGTTCAACTACTAAAAATCTAAAAGTTCATACATATAATGTTTCTCGATTATGCTAAAATTCCTATTTATATAAAATCTGACAAGTTCAACTACTAAAATTCAAAAAGTTCAAATAGAATTTATTTGTCAATTCTGCTAAATCTATTATCTATATATAATCTGTCCACACCACAACGAACAATCTGGTCGTAAAATAATCTCAAACCCCCACCGCCAACCTAAGTTATAAAAAAATCAGTTCAAACATACATAGAACATCAGTACTAAAAACAGCAGGATCCACTCGCACCACTCTGACATCAAATTTCAAACCCGTGCGCTATTTGAAATTACAATTAAGTTCACACAGTACTAAAACATAAGTACACTAAATATGAGAATACAAAAACTATAAAGGCCTAACTTAGGTTGGTACAGATGAAAATAAAATAAGTACAATTTATGAGCAACAACTCCCAGGGCACTGAAAAAATGTTTTGACATACACTAGTGTATAAAGGATTTAATAGAAAACAATAGTTAAATATACACACGAAAAACATCACAGATCCATAAGTACAACTTGATTATACGAATCGGTTCCATAGTAAAATGCCATCATCACCACCGCAGAGACGTGCAAGTGGGATTTAGCAGATCCTCGATACAGCTTGACAAGACTAAACAGTGCACCAGTAAAAAACATTTGTCTTGGACGGTTAGTTCTTCCACGCCACCACCCGCGCCACCCACTGGGCGGTTGCCACGATGCACTGCAAACGGCGACCCCCAACGAACCGCCTCCCACACACGCCCCCGACGAACCGCCTCCCACACAGCACCATCGGCGCACTGCAAAAATACCCCATTGTCTTCCATCTCTCCCTCATTCTCACAAACCACCATTGCCGCTTCCATTTCCACTGCACACAAACCTCCAGCGTCTCTCTACAAAGCCCACAATCGCCGGAGGAAGGCCATGGCGGAGGAACCGCCCGCCAAGCATCATCATGCCGAGACATCAGACAAGAGGAGCATCCTCGTCGACATTAACGTCCCCGGCGAGAAGCGCAACTACACCAGAACGCTCGAAGGGGTTGAGCTCCACGGCAAGGAGACGCTGGAGATCGTCTGCACCCGCGAACTAGACAAGGCCGATGAGATGATGAGCAGGCTCGGGATGAAGGGAGGCGGCTTGTATCCGAGCTTCATCGGAGTTGATGTGGAGTACACTGACGAGGAAAAACCTCCACAGATGGCGGCAGTCCTGCAGTTGTGCGTCGAGGAACTCTGCTTGGTGTACCACATCGCAGCGCCCACACAATGGTGAGCATTCCTACTCATTTGCCCTGCATATGGTTTATCTGTTTTATTACTACTGTATCCTGAAAATTTAATCACACTTGTTTCCCAACGAGATGTACTAGTGTGGTTTGTAGTGAAGTATTTTCTGAATTTGATGTAATGTTATTTTCGTAAGAAAATAAACTAAGGGCTTGGTGAAGCACTGGTTCTGTGTTATCCTATTCAACAAAAGTAGACTAAACTAGTACCAATGAAGAACATACAACATTTACTGAAACTATGTATAATCCAAGAAGAAGAATAACATGATGTACTTAATTTAATTTAAGAACTTTCTTTACTAGTTTTTGAAGTACATTCATCCATTGTAACTCATAGTACTGTTCATTCATCTGTTGTACCAGTACTAGTCACTAAAAACTTAATTAACAATTGTTTCCCAACTAGATGAACTACTATAGTCTATGAAGTGGATGCACGATTACATGTTTATCAAGTTACATGAATTTCTGAAACTGTGAAGTGGATTGTTTCACCAGATTAGCATCTGAAAAAAAGTTTATAGCATTCTGAACTTTATGCACCAAATTAATTTCTGAACTTCATGAACTAGCATAGTTTCTGATCTTGATGCACTAATATATTTTATAGAATTAATGTATTAAAAGATCTTTGGTGAAGTGGTATAGGTCCATATCTTGATGCACATGTTTCTCAAACTAATTTTTGAACCTGCGTCAGTTCTAGTTTAAAAAAAACATCAGCGTCAGTCCAGGTATAGTGACAAGTTTCAGGTACCGCTGAGAGTTGTATGTTGTTATTCCTAAGAGTACAAGTCATGTAATTGCGTCAGTTCAAACGAGTAACAAAACTGTTACCAAAAATATATAAAATTGCTACACAAATAAGTTAAGTGATACATAAGCTAGCAGTACTTGTAATGTATACGCATTGATGCACGATTACGATGTCGAGCTTACTGTCAGTGCATCTAATATGCTATCTTCAGTTCAAGTTAAAAAAATTAAACATCAGCGTCAGTCCAGGTAGACTCTAATAGGTCTTTTATTCAACGAAAAAGAAAACTAAACTTGAATCAAGCAGCGCATATATCATTGACTCTGGTAAAATGATTCTCTAATTTGGTGAAGCATTTGGTAAAGCAAAGAAGATAGCAAAAAAGAAAAAATAACACGATGTAGTTGAATTTAATTTCAGGATTTGTGTACTAGTTTCTGAATTACATTCATGCATGACTCATAATATATAAGCATCTACCTCATGGATTATCACTTGTAGAACAAAAAAGCAGAAGAATTAAATCCTCAAAAAAGAAGACTAATCTATAAATGTGTGTCTCCCACCTTGCAGGCCCAAGCGCCTCAAAGACTTCCTGCAGGAGGGGAAATTGTACACATTTGTTGGTTTCAGCATTGGAGGTGAAAAGTGGATGCTGGAGAAGTCTGGTTTGGAAATCAACCCCAACAACTTAATCGACATGCAGCGCAATTGGAAAGATCCAAAGACCGACAAATACTACGACTCCTTGGCCGATGTTGCAGGCGGCGTCATCCACCCATTCTACGAAGGCATGAAGAAGAAGATGAACAGGGAAGACCACAAACTGTGGGGGAACAGCCCACTGCCAGACAACCTCATCATGTACGCAGGAATAGATGCATACGCAACGTACAAGTCATGGAAGACAATCGACAACATCGTGACAGGTTGGGATATTTCAAAAGAGTAGGAGGCTGACCCCTACTACCACTGCAACTTCGCGGATGAAGATGCATGAAAGTCTGCATTTGTTATGTTGAACCAGCTACCTTATGCTGTGTGTGTCCTTAGAATTGTTGTTTCAGATTTGTAGTTTGCTTTCGTTATGTTGAACCAGCTACCTTATGCTATGTGTGTCAGGGTTTGAACAAGTTTGCCTATGTCTATCAAGTACATCTTTTGCTTATGTCGTCCAACAAGTTTGCTAGCTTCCTATTTTGTTCATCCATGATTTGAAGTTGAAACTTGATGGCTGCCACGCAGCACTAGTCATGGAGAAAAAAATAACACATGAATATTTTCGCAAAAAAAAAGTGGCAGACTAAATAAAGGCCAAAAGCAAATAGTAGCCTTCCATGCTCAGTACAGCTTAGACATGAACGGTAGTACTATCACGCTAAAAAATCAGTTTTTAGTTTCAGAAGAACACTAAAAAGACTAAGTTTCAGCCGAGGACAACATTCAGTACTAAAAAGCATCATGCTAAAAAGTAGTTAGAAATTCACTAAGTACTGCATCGGGAAAAGCAAGAGAAACACCAGTACGTATGTCCTAGTCACTAGCATCCTAGGACTGAAAGTTCTGGTACAGTTGAACACACGGTACGTTCATTCTACAAATATATAAAAAGGAACGGGAAGCTTCAGTTCGCATTTCTTAAAGCAGTGACATACTAAGAATTAACAGTGGCAATACAACTGAAATCTCAGTACAACCACAACCTAGAAAAAAAGAAGGCCAATAACTTAATCAAAAAGATATAAGTTCAACAAAAAGAGAAAAATCACAAGAAGCACAACAGAAGACATACTAGCATCAAACAACACAAACAATAAATAATTAATCAAAAGTACTAGCACAATTGGAATCTCAGTACAACTGAGTTTATTCGGTAAGTGCTATGATGATACTAATTAATGCATTGAGAAAGAAATAGTTTTGAACTTAATAGGACTATCTCTTAAACGTAGCTAATTTAAACCAGTAATTTAACTTTTACTATGAAGTTCAACTACTAAAATTCAAGAAGTTCAAAAAGAAATTTGGCACTAAAATTTTGAAAGCCTTACGCTGAATGAGACTACAAATTTGTACTAACAGAACTATATCATAAGTACAAGAAAACGAGAGTACAGAAACTATAAAGGTCCAAGTTAGGATGGAATCACATAAAAATAAAATAAATCTCACTTTCTGAGCAACAACGCGAAAATACACTTGAAAAAAAAAGTTTTCAGTTCAACTACTATATAAGTCTTCAATACAAAAAAAACTTAACCAAAACGAATTCCCGATGAAACATTGTGCCACACTTAAAACACAACACAAAATATACTAGTTATTACATAGTACTCGACAAGACATCAAACACTTCAAAATAGAGCCTACAATGTTTTCAATAGATATATCACACAACTATCCAATTCACTATGCAAATGATGACCATTTATCCTATGCATCAGGAGCCAAAGCCTGAACCTCCTTGGGAAGCTCCATCACCATAAGATGGTTATTCCGGTTGAACACAACTCTATACAGATCCTCAGCGTTCCAATCAACAATGCGTGGCTGCAAAACAATAAAACAAATTATCAAAAATCATGACACATAAAAAAGGATGCACAATAAGCCAAAAACAGAAATTGAAAAGCTCAACAAGAAACCCACGTCATTATTTCGAATGTTCTCAACGATCTTTTCACCATCATAGGATCCCACATACTTCAAAGTATAATGGCCACATTAATTCGGCCCTTGAAGTGGAACCTTGACAAACGTTGGTTTCTTTGCAAATAGCTCCCAATTGGGCTGCTTGCTTGCATTGTACTGAGCATCACCATACACATCCTTCATTACTTTGACCAATCTAGAAATCTGTAAAAAAACAAAACAACCGACACAGTTTTAGGTCTCAGAAACAACAGAAACAAAGATGCAGAAATATTAATCCAGTATAGATAATAAATGTCACTCACAATCTTCTCGCAGTCTTTGTGATAGGTGTTCTTCGAAGGACGGTGGTTCTTCGGATAAGGTAAAGAGTCAAGGATGTCAACGCTACTTCGATACCGATTCATGACATATAAGGAATAGTGGCTCACTTTCCTATCCTTTGATAAAACCATAGGCTTGAATAGAGGCATCATTATCTAAAAACAAATGACCAAAAAAGAGATGTTAAATATTCAAAGTAAAAACCAGCATCACAACAAACTAATAAAAACCAAAAAAAAGCTAGTAGATCTCACAAGGTCGGCACTGAGCAAGTCTTCATTAGCTTTAACATAGCTCTTGAAATCTCTCGCTGCACTCTCCACATTAAACACTTTATTTTCATCCTCGTAATACGAAAAGTCAAGCACAACCTGCAAAAAAGCTAACATAGAAAATAGACAACAGAAAAGAATCAACAAGCAAAATATTATTAAAAATCATAAGAACAATAGACAGTCTTGTCCAACATAAAGAAACCGATCTGATTGATTACCGTGATGAAATATGGACTCAGCAATATCCTTTTCCCAGATGCGAAATCAGCATTTCTATCGGGATCTTGCTTCCAATCATCAATGAGGAAGTCCATTACATCACCCTCCATCATTTTCCCAGGTGAAAAAACTTCCCATATGCGATTCCCAGTGAAGTTAGTTACGTTTCCATCAGGTTGAGGTATCATTGAGAATTTATTCCTGCAGCACACACAAGAACAAAAAAGAAGGAGAAGCAAGATAAGGCATTCATAGCAGTTCGAGTTGTATAAAAAGGAACAGTTCAAGCCATATTTATCTAGCAGTTACAAACAACACAAGAAAAGGAAGAGGAAAAAAAATGAGAGATACTCACTCGGCATACTTCTCATGCCATTCATCACTAAGAAACAGATTATACAACATGCGAGCCTTGTCCAAGTGAGGGAATTTATGAGGGTGAAGCTGCTGCACAGGGGAGCAAAACTTCATAGGAGCTCTGGGTGCACGCTTCGTGCTTACAACATTGCCAGAATCCAAAGCGGGATCTTTCCTAGCAGCACCAGCTCTACGAGCCACTATTCCAGCAAGGGGAGATAAACCTTTGGCAGCAGCACTCCTCGTGACTCTTCCAACGCCAGCAATCTTGTCAAACACATCATCATCGCTGTCTATCAATTCCATAATGGGATTCTTGGGTGTAGTAGAGCTATCTGCACAAGCAGCCGTAAAACCTCTCAGAGCTCCCAACCGCCCTTTCATAACACCAGATCTTCTCTTTTCGGAAGAACTCCCCTGGCTAAGATCAATAGCTAAGCGCTTGAGCTCCAATAACTGGCTACCAAAGAACCTGTAGTCATGCTCACCAAGATCCAGCCACTCACCTGGAAAAAAAAAAGACCGCACAAAGCGTAAGTTCAAATACATATTTCATGACAATACTAATAGAGAAGTACAAGCTGCAAAAAAATTACAAAAGTCCATGCACACGTACAGGGTTCGATGCCAAACAAACCCCGGAAGTCAACATCAAACAAATCGCTAATTGCGCAGGTATACATCAAAGTCTTCCTAATGTCCAAAATGTCTTCATGGCTGTAATCGACCATTTCAATTACACCATCCTCCCGGCAGTAATAGGTCTTGCAATTTTGTAGCATAAAGAATCCACAATCATGCCTGTAAACAAAGGAAAAATCGAAAAATGGTACAACACAAAATCCAAAAAATACAGGAACAACATCCTCCAGCAACAAAAACAACCAGCAAAAATCATTAAAAACGGATACTCACGTGTTTTCCTGCTAAGGCACCCGCACAAACTCGCAAGAGAAACCATCAATATGCGCCGGTGAGAACGGTTTGGCCCTGTCTACATTGGACTCCCTCCAAAGCTTCTTTATATTATCTGTCATATTTCTTAATAATCTAACTGCATCACCCCAGTTTTCATCAGGAGTGAATCAAGGCACTCGAAACGATGGAACTTCAAATTCAGAACAACCAAGCACCAATGCCCAGATACTTCACTAGGCTTCATGGTAGCCACAAATGACGGCGGATCAAATGTAGGGAAAAGAAGCTGGAAAAAATCGCAGAGGAAAAATGAATTTACCAAATCATAATGAAACAAAAAATTCAGCCTCCAAACAATAAAATAAAATAGGGAAATCGAAATTCAAAAGTACAAACAAAAAATCACATAATCATAAAGAAATTATGTCCACCTCCCAAAATTGAGGAACAATCATATCAGTTCAATTCCCTTGCAACAATAAGTACATCTTTAATAGAACAAGCACAGATCAAGTTCATTCCCCCCACATCCCAAAACTGCAAAGAAAACATGACAGTTCCAGTTAATGAGTACAAAAAGTCCAAGTTCACGTACTTGGTCAAAACCATCAGCACCTGATCTTGTGAACCAATTTAGCACATTGCGGTCAATATTTCCATCACGGATCTTGGTCTGTTGTACAAAAAGAACAACAATAGTTAGAAAATTGGCAAAACAAGTTATCATCCTATTTACAAAAAAAGCAAAATACTGACCGTCACCCATCTGGGAACTATCAACTTGTCAGTGTCTCGGTACTTCTGATGTAGAGAATATAAAACAACATCAGCACTATCTGAGTTGAGCATGCCAGTGGGGACAAACGCTTTAGCAATAGAACCAACACTAGCATCACATTCTTTATTTTGAAACATCGGCTTGTGACTAGAAAAACACAAAAGATTACATGAATTAAAACTACTGCAACAACAACAATAATCAAACTAGAGAAAGAAAAAGAGACAAAAAATGGTACAGGCAAAACCCCAAACTAACCATTTCGTACGGTTCGTGCGCAACCTCGTAACAACAAAGAAAAATGTATCAACCTTAACAACATTACTGCTTTCTACTTGCAGAAAATGATGAAAAATAATAAGTTCAACAACTACAAGAGAACATGTCCAAAATGCCAAAATTGAGAAGTACACCCCATTTACAAGTCCTTACCTGGACTATCAGGGTTTGACGACGACGGTAGTTCCTGTGATGAGACCATTATGCCTCCAATTTCAGGGTTTGATGATGGGACATCTTGAGAGGACACCAATATTGATGCGCTTTCAGGGTCTGTAGAAAGAAAATCCTGGGACGACAAGAGCGCCTCCTGCGTCAAGGGGTCAGAAGAAATTGACAGAAGTAAATCATCATCCTCGGATGGCACCTCCTCCACGCTAGAAGCAGCTTGCAATGCATCACCGTAATCAAGACCTCCAGGCGGGAAATTCTCAGGTGGCAAATCTTCACAAACAGAAACATTTTCATTCCCAGCAATACCAACACCAGGCGATTTGGCATCAAGTATGCTGGCAGCACCAGCATCCTCATCAGCAACTTTGGTACCAACATTGCGCCCACTACTCAATGGAACATCATGAGCATCTCCACCACCAAGGACAACCTCACGCTCAACATCAGTAATCTGATGAAAATAAAAATTCAAAAAAAGTGAATAATATGAAAAAAACTAACAATAAAAAATAAGCTACCAATAGGTGCACAGAAAAATAAACCTTGGAAGCATTCACATCAACATCATCGAACTTGCTGTTGCTAACATTCAAAGCGACATCACCAACAGGCAAAAAAGGCTCATCGCCAACAATAGGACCCTAATTCAAATGTAATGAGACAAAAAAACAATGCTATTATGAGCAAAAATAAACGGTGTGGGATAGAAAAATGAACAAGCAAGACACATCGGTGCGCACGAAATTTTAAGAAAATATTAATAAACACAATGAAAATAAAAATAACCTTGCACTTATCAGTGGATAGACCAATAACTCCACCGTCAACAGAACCCTCAACATTATGATTGCTCTCCTGCATGAAAAGAAAAATTAATAAACAGATGTAGATAAGGAAGTTCAACTACAATACTGACAGCAGAACAACATAGTAAAAACATACAAACAACGAGGACTGACTCACATCAACAACAGGGTGCTGCGAGCCAACATCGTTCGTACGCTGATCAGAAACATTAGCCTCAGTACCATCATCAGCCCTGCTATCGGTGCCAGCAGCCTCATCGTGATCAATCTGCATCAAAGAAAATTATTAATAAATAGATGAACATGAGGAAGTCCAACTACAATACTAACATCAGGACAAGAACATAAAAATTGCAAATACCAACGACTGACTCACATCAACATCAGGACGCTTAAAACCAACATCATTCGTTTCGTGATCAAAAACATTAGCCTCAGTACCATCACTAGCCCTACTGTCGGTGGCAGCAGCCTCATCTTGCTCAAACTGCTTGATAACAATATTTGCGCTTTCTTCATATGGCTTGCAGCGAGAGTTTTGCATAGTTCTGAAACACTTCATGTTGTTCAACAGACGAACCGAGCTCTGAACTAGATTAGCGGCGCCGTTGCGCATATCACCGATTAAAATCCTCTCCATCTCAATGTAGTCAACAGCTTCCTCAGCGTTAAATTTATGACCTTGAGGAAGGATACCATTGATACAGCTCGAACGCTCCACTGTCGTTGGGACATTTTGCAGCTTAGAACACACATTACTTAAGATATGCTCAGCACGCTCCAACGCTGAAACAGCAACATCAATACCAAAACCCTACCTCTGTGAAGCACTAGCATTACTAGGGCCAGGGGGGCATAACCAGCACCCTCAACACCATGGCCATCCCTCAACTCATCGGGCAGAGATGAAAACTTCGGAACTTGAGACGACGGCATCTCCAGGACTGGCCGTTTATACACTCGAAAAAAACAACCTCCTCTTGAGTTTTCCACTACAAACAAAAGGGAAAAATAGTTAATCAATCAACGCAACACATAGGGAAAAATAAATCATGATATTAACAGATTTAAAATCAACACCACTAATAAAACTTTAACTGTCATTGCCAATTTGTTAGTATTTACCAAGAGGCCAGTTGAACAAAGTTATTCAGTTCAACAACACACGAAACAACGGTACTAAAAAACCATACCTAAACCATATAAAATATAAACAGACAACTCTACAGTACACATGTCCACTACAGGAAAAAATAGCTATACCTAAAATAAAAAAAAGGTCTGCAAGACACAAAACAAACAAAACTCACCGGAAGCTTCCCAAACACCCAAGTCTTTGGATCTGCATTGCCTTTTTTTATCAAATCCACATCAACCAGATCAGAAAGCTTGGCAGGATCCATGTAACATATGTGGGGGACTCGCATGTCAGGCTCCGCAGTTTTTCCACGGATAAGGCAGTCAAGGTACATTAGTACAGGCCCTATGGCACATCCTGTGATTGCCTTCCCCATGGTATGACCACTTTGGTACTTGGCAACAGCCTTCTAAGCTCATCAACCATCAGCTGGTAATAATCCATATTTCCCATGTCCTCAAAGACGAGACTCTCAAACATTGCTGCCTCTCTGGAAACACGCGGGGCAGATCCAGGCAACACAACCTTCATAAACACAATAATGAAGAACACTTTCAGAGCAAGGTCATCTTTGCTAGGATCCTTGACGAGCACCTTGAGCTTATTCCTCAAATCCTTTGTCTTGATATCTTTGTCCCTGCTAATGTCAAGCTCCAATCTTAACTTCATCAGAGCGTCATCATATCCGTCCTCTGACGGCCTTGGCGCAGAACGACCACCACGAGGGAAACCAAATAATTGTTGTATACCATCGCTAGTGATGCGAAGCTTCTTATTAGCCTCACCCATGTCAATAGTCATTATATCACAATCTATCCTCAGGTACAAAACTCCCATCAAAGGGCGGGAAATGTTAGACTTCACCCTCCACCTGAAGATAGAACCAAAACCAGATGCATGAACCCTAGCCACATGCCGACTCTCGAGCAATTTAGTACAATCTTCAACCTCTCTCAACGAACATCGCATAGTTAAGTTCAATTTCCGTTGGTCACCTTCATCCAAGGCAACTTTTCCGGCATTGCCTCCCACCGGCTTGACCGGACTCATAACGCTAACAGGCTGTAAATGAAAACAAAAAAGCCACACCTTAAAAAAATGAACATAGAAAACAACAAAAGCATATGAATGCACGTAAAAAGGAAAAGAAAAGATTGCACAAGTTCAACTATTAAAACAACATCAGTACCACCCCTCAATTGATCCAAACAATGATCAGCCTAACCTGGCCGCAATACCAGCCGAAACACAATTAAATCATTGAAAGTACAACTAGTAAATCACATGCAGTACAAAACACAAACCACTGCAAACAATGAATATAGAAAACAAAACAAGCATACGAATGTAAGTAAAAAAAGATTGCACAAGTTCAACTATTAAAACAACATCACTACCACCTTCAATTAATGAATACAATGACAAGCCTCACCTGGCCAGCATACCAGCCCAAACACAAATTAAATCACTACAATTACAATTAGTAAGTCACATGCACAACAAAACACATACCACTGCAAACAATGAATATAGGAAACAAAACAAGCATATGTAGGTAAGTAAAACTAAGAAAAGTTTGCACAAGTTCAACCACTAGAACAACATCAGTACGACAATCAAATAGATGCAAAACAATGACCAGCCTCACCTGGCCAGCATACCAGCCCAAACACAATTAAATCATTGCAAGTACAACTAGCAAGTCACATGCAGTACAAAACACATACCACTGCAAATTCATCTTCTGAATCAACTTCAATACCATCTTCTTCAGATGTAGCATCTTCAGCTTCGACACGAGCACGCTTCTTCACACCTTTGTTCACCTTTGCAGGATGAACTTTACGCTTCTTATTTTCTTTCAACAAAGACCACTCTTGAAGAGGAGATGAAGAAGGCTTCTTATTTGTCAAACCTCGTGGACTCCGACGAACAGAGGAGCCACCAAGTTTGCTTGGACCAATTTTTACAGCAACGCTATCCGCATCAGCTTTGCTATTACCAGGTTGGGAACCAGCTTTCACACATGGGCTACGCCTCTGTGTGCCATCAGGATTTTGATCTGACATCTTCCTCTTCAAAACAACTTTCTTCTCCTTAACTCCATCACAATGAAACACTTGCGTCAAACGAGTTTGCATCAAGTTTGTCTTCACAGGCATGTCAATTCCATGAGATCCGACATGAATAGTTGAAAAACCCGCGTCACCACCTTCACCGCCTACACATTTAGGAGCTTGAGCAACATCAACATCAATTTCTGGCACACAGGCAGCCTTTTGGCGCCGTTCCAATTCCTTTCTCTTATGGAATTCATACTTCTTCTTTCTTATCCTTTCGTCCTCGAGCTGTAACTGCATAGGAACATCCTCATCTTGGGTAACAGGCTCAGTGCCATCAACACTTTGAGACTGAGTAACAGACAACTTCAAACTGCCATCACCATCATCAACGTTAAGTGAATACATTCCATCATTAATATCTTTAACAACATCAGCAATGTCCTCTGGAACACCATGGCTGTCATTAACTGCATAAACCAATAACATAAACACACACATAAAAAATTAAAACACAATTAACAATGCAGACACAAAGATAAATAAAGCGCATAGCATCAGACACAAAACAAAACGGAACAACTGTTGTAACTAAGCATATATATGTATTAAAGGCTGATAAAAATAGAGCAAATATAAGGGAAACACCAGCAACATTCACAAGTTCTTCTAGAGGGTTTGGTGTATCAAAAATAACATTCACAAGATCTTGAAAGCGTTCTGATTTGTCAGAATCAGGAGGCACCGGCACTCCAACATCTGCAACAATCATCATAATTAGCAAAAAACTACAAGAACAATCAATAAGTTCAACTATGTGAACACTACAAGTTCACCGAATAAAACAAATATGAACCCACCACTTGCAGAACAAACTTCAGAAAACACAACTCTTTCAACACCATACTAGTTCTTCATTGACTACTACAACCTATTCAAATGTCAGGACATCAGTTCAAAATACACATGGTGATAAGTACTACATCTAGTCTGCAGGTTGCATCAACTGCCAAAACCATACACGCCATACAATCCAGGACAAAATTAACACATATAAAAATACAAACAACTTATAAAGTCGATACGGCAACAACTGTACAACATAAAAAACATATCTATTAAAACATCATCCAAAATACAGCGAAAATCACCTGCATTCAATTTGTCCGGACTGGATGATGTACCCATTGAGATCTACAGTCCTAAAATCTGCCGAACCAGACCTGCAAGACAAATAAACAAAAATTAGGGATTTGAACTATTTCAGAAACAAAGCACGCCATACAAAAGCAAAACTCTTACCAGCAAGCACAAAATCCGCCAGGCAATCCAGTATCACTGCCGCCAAACGCTCGTTTAACAACAAAGGAACCCTAGCGAGTGCAGCCTGGGACAGCAAAGAGAGCAAGAGATTAGAAATAGAGAGAAAATCTGAACATAAGAGAACGCAAGCAAAGTCAATAGAAGAGCAAAAATAACAAACCAGAACACCCGGACCTCCACCCCTGGGGTTGAGCCCTCCGGCCGACGCTCCCGCGGCGAAACAGGAGTAACAACTCCCCCTCCGAGAAGAGAAGAAGAGGGGAACGAAGACGGAATCGATTTGGGGACGGGAGAGGAGCGGAACGGGGAACATCGGAGGTTAAAAGGTGAGTGGGAGGGTTAAAAGATGACTGGGAGAAAACGGACGGCTAAAGCCCACAACCGTGGCGAAGCCCACTATCTCTAGCCAGTTTCAAAAGATAATACCAAAAATCAAATACAAATAAAAAAATTAATATAGATGGTGAGAACAAACGGCTAAAGTACAAATAATAACTCAGAAATAGTACAATTTTTTTATCAAACAAGTACAAATGAAAAATAATTCATAACGGTCATGTTTTTCCCCTAAAAAATAAAGATAAGATAATAGGGCAAGTCATGATATGGACTAGCCTACGCATGCGACGCCGCGGCACGCCGCGTCGTCGCCTGCTACGGCTCGTTCCTGGCTCGGCCTCGCCGGGATGGGGGAGGGGGGTCCCGAACCCCCTCCCCCCCCGGCTCGGCCTCGCGCTAGCGCGGCAGTGCGCTCGTCTGACAGGCGCAGTGCGGTTATTCTATTTCCCCCCACACCCCTAAGATAGATAATGGGGCAAAATTCCATACAAGGAAGATGTGTCAGTACAACTATGCCCCTCGGTACGGTTCGGTGCGGGGGCAAGTCCTAAAAGATAGAAAACGCGGTTATTCTGTTTCCCCACGCACCCACACCCCTAAGATAAGATAATGGGGCAAGTCATGTTACGGACTCGCCTCCGCATGCGACGCCGCGGCACGCCGCGTCGTCGCCTGCTACGGCTCGTTCCTGGCTCGGTCCCGACCCCCCCTTCCCCCCTCCCACCGGCTCGGCCTCGCGCTAACGCGGCAGTGCGCTCGTTTGACAGGCGCAGTGCGGTTATTCTGTTCCCCCCACCCCACCCCACGCACCCACACCCCTAAAAAAGATAGATAATGGGGCAAAGTCCATACAAGGAAGATGTGTCAGTACAACTATGCCCCTCGGTACGGTTCGGTGCGGGGGCAAGTCCTAAAAGATAGAAAACGTGGTTATTCTGTTTCCCACGCACCCACACCCCTAAGATAAGATAATGGGGCAAGTCATGTTACGGACTCGCCTCCGCATGCGACGCCGCGGCACGCCGCGTCGTCGCCTGCTACGGCTCGTTCCTGGCTCGGTCCCACCCCCCTCCCCCCCTCCCACCGGCTCGGCCTCGCGCTAACGCGGCAGTGCGCTCGTTTGACAGGCGCAGTGCGGTTATTCTGTTTCCCCCCACCCCACCCCACGCACCCACACCCCTAAAAAAGATAGATAATGGGGCAAAGTCCATACAAGGAAGATGTGTCAGTACAACTATGCCCCTCGGTACGGTTCGGTGCAGGGGCAATTCATGCCACAGTACTATATTCAAACAAACAAAAAAAAGAAAAAGAAAAAAATTGACAGCACAAGGACAAAAAAGTACCAGTCCAAGTTACTGGTGTAGTCAAGTACTAGATCCAAAAAAACAAAGAAAAAATTGACCGCCCAAGGACAGGCGCAGGCCCTGACAAATGCTAGATACTTTAACTCGAGCCCGTGGGCGAATCCCTAGTAATCCGCACACCCGCAAGGCCTGCCGTCCAGGGCCCACAAGTCAAGAGAGAGAGAGAGAGAGAGCGCCGTGTATAAGCGATCTGGTAACTGTTCAGAGGAGTTCGACTGGTGAGCGTCGGCTGCTCTTATAAACAAGTGTAGAGCCCCCTCGACAAGCGAGGTGGGACTAAACACATAGCTCATGCGCATGCTGTGCTGCACAGCCGTGCGAGAGAAGCTATCCGGGCCGAGTACAATGACCAAGGCCGATGGCCCAACAAAGTACTTCGCCCCATTACAAAAATCCAGTAGATCACGCACGACAAAACATAAAAAATAAAAATAATTTAAAAAATAAAACTCACAAAGAAAAATCAGTTAATAAACAAAAATATTGTGACAAAGTTCAAACACATCTTAATGGTAAGAAGTAAAAAAATATATAACACTGTAAATACAAATTTCAGAAACGAATTTACACAAAAGTTCAACTACTACAATTCATAAGGTTCAAGTACAAATAAAAAAGAAAGTACTGTGCAGCGAAGATTAAATTTTTTTTATAAAATACCAAAACTATCATTATTCATCTATAAAAAAGAAAAAAGACCTGCTCCAAAATTCATGTAAAAAAGTAAGGAAAAAATATTATACAACAAACAAAATTTGATTGGTAATTGACAGCCTAAAATAGAGCAGTACTATCATAAATAGAATGTAAGTTCAGCAAACTCAATAACAAAAAGGGGTTCTAAAAAAATCATCAGCGTATAGCACCCGTCTCCTAGTTATGAAGATGAAAAATATACCAGCCAAAACAAAGAATACCCATCAGTTCAACTATGGAAATTGTTCCATTACTAATATAAAGAATGTATAAATAAAACGCTTACAATTGAGCAGAACAATAGGAAAAACATTACATAACTAGTTCCATACCATTCTGATAAAAACAATACAATTCAACCATCTCACATGCAAATGTTTTAAAAGAAAAAATACTGCAACATAATCAACCATACACAAATCTCAAAGCCGGCGTCATTTGCCACATTTAAACCTACAACACATAAATTCTGAACTTCAGAGAGTCGTCTTCTCTCAAGAACATAACCATAACCACATCACCATCCTCAAATCCAGACTCAGCCGCAAACTCCTTCCACCCAGTAGTTAGGTTGATGCAACCATCAAAGTCAATGTGGTAGGCAACATCCATCAACTGAAACCCATTCTTGTCTGAAGTCTCCATCTTCAGAACACCGGAACTAGGAGCAACAATCCTGATCCTGGGTGACATTTTCTGCAAATGGACATGGGAGTACAAAAACAAACTGAACACCTGACATAACTGAATTTATACACAGATATAGGAACGATTTGCATAACAAACTAAAATGGAAAAAATTTGAACCAAAACAATAACACAAAACTAACTAGACATGTGAACTGACTAAACTGAAAAATATACATATCAATACACCTACAGTAAAAACATATATTCATAAACAGATCAGGGATTATACAAAAAATGGTTTAAATACTGTTAAGTAATGAACAAATACACACATAAATCCCTGCTGTTAAAATCCAACAAAACATAATCAAAAAATATAGGCAGGCTATTCATAAGACAAAACTGCAGATCGAGTCCATGGGTTTCGAACAGAAAACAACAAGAAAGTAGAAAACAAAACGAATAGAAACACATACCCATGATTCCTTCAAGTCACCATCCGCCAGGCGACAAACATAGGGTGTACGAAACCCATGGTTGCCGTACAGCAAACAAGAAAGTTGCCCACGCCGTTGAGTCTGAGTGAGCTCCAAACCAGACTCGTACACACAGCCGTCAGCTATGCGCGCCATCTTTACCAGGCATCCGCATGAACAATCCTCCATCGAACACACAGGAACAAAGATAAAAGCAACAAAGAGAAGAGAGAGGAACCTAGATCTGATTCTGGAAGAATGAATGAAAGGGAGGGGGAAGACATGGCCACACACCACACACAAATGGATAACGTTTATAGTCACGGACACTCGCAGATTATAAAAATAATAACTAGGCAGATGGGCAGCCAGCTGGTAGGAAATAGTTATTACACAAGCCATCCAACATTTGACCGCAAATCAGTTCAACTTCAGAAAACCAAGGAGTTCAAAGGTGCACATATCGAACATATGCAGACAAAACAACACATTCAGAAACAAAAACAAACTTGAATTCATTTAGTCATTCGAACAGCTGCTCCTTCACAAGAAAAATCTTAAAAACATAATATTCACTACTTCAGTCATAACGATTAAAGAAACGACGCCATTTTGCCCTGGTAGATGGATGTGGAGCCGTGGCTGCTCTCGCCCTAGCCCAACTAATGATCTGAATATGGTTCCTGCCCCTGCCCTCTGGGAAAAGAAGCTCCAATTCATTGGAGTTGCAAGTATCCATCACCTCACGCGCAAGTCGTCTGTTGAAGTCTGCCTCCAGTTCCTCCTCGGCAGCACGTCGCACCATCTGCCTGCGCCTGCGCCTCCTCCTCCTCTGCTCCACTACTACAGCCCTCACATCTATGGCGTCCCCCTCCTCCTCTGTAACCTCACCCAGCTCAGGATCCATCTCCCTTTTCTTTGGTTGCAGCTCGTAGAATGAAACTAACAGAGGGCTCGGCCTTTATAACCAAAGTGTAGAGCCATCGGTGCGGCTCCGATGTCAACACACAGTAACAAAACTTTGACACGGCAGCAGTCCAACTACACATACGGGCATCAATTCAAAACAACACTGAAAAACACGCACCTTAATTACACAGTTTGACCGGATTACAAGAAATCACAGCTTATAGTCAGCCGCCATACACAACTTCCGCCAATGACAAAATGACATGGGAATCCGCGGTAGAAACAACTCAAAAAAGCAAAATTGACAACGCAAATCTTTTCATACAGTCCTTATATCTCTCCCCGCAACACCAATTCGAAAGTTAAACAACAGAAAAAGAAGAACAGATCTCCATGGCGGGCGTGGAAAATGACCAAGAACACCAAAACTTGTAAACATAAATTACGGATGAAAAATAATCTCAAAAAACATCCAGCTGAGCGCGCGCACGTGTGGAAACCCTTACATGTCTCCTCTAGCAACGAATGGCCCGCAGAATCGCGCCGGAGAACGACTGGAAGCTCGACGTTGCATCCCCTGTTTCCGTTCGTCGTGCACGCATGAAGATAAGTTGTGGTTGAAACACACGTCAGTCCAACCTGTTAACCACGTCAGTTCAAGTAGGGTAACAGAATAATATTCTGTTACGCGTAACAGAATAGCCGAGATGTATATATATATATATATATATATATATATATCCCTCTCTCTCTCTCTTTGTATGTCTCGACTGACCTCGCTCTTTCTCGGACAAAAACAATATATCACCATGTTTGAGCCCAATTCGACATATTCACATTGTATACTCTCTCATGCACATTGTCTATCTAGGTCACTCTCTCCAACCCGTCTCACTCTTTCG